>NW_027137928.1:339470-344357 GCF_003813185.1 Lentinus tigrinus ALCF2SS1-7
AGTCTTTGCTTCATCTCGAGCACGTCGACTGAGGCCCGCTGCGTCTGCTTACAGATCGCCGCCATCGACAAGTTGCTCTCATAGGTTATGAGCCCTGCGCATAGGCCTTAACTTCAAGACTCACTGCGCAAAATTTTCCCCTCCCGCATCGCCATCCCATCTCATCCTCATCATCCTTGATCTGCCGCTTACTGCCTAACTCTTCATCTCCATCACCATGTCGTCGATTTCGTATTCGGACTTCATCGCCGGTGTGGAGAAGCTGGAAGGGAAGGGAGAGAACTGGCTGCTGTTTGAGCAGCAGTTCACGATCGCCGTTAAGCACAAGGAGTTATGGTCGCACTTTGATGGTACGTCTGCTCGTCCTGTCCCTGCCGACAAGGATGCCCCCACCCTCGCCGAAATCGCCGACATCGCCGCATGGGAGAAAAAGGAGAACACCGCCCTCTACCTCCTGACGATGAAGATTCCCCAACCTACCTACGCAAAGCACAAGCGCAAAGGTACCGTCGCTGCCGTCTGGACTGCCATCGTCTCGGAGTTCACGACAAAGTCGCTGCTTGCCCGCACGACTCTCCGCCGCAACTTCATGAATATGAAGTTCGATCCTCGCAAGACGCTCTCCGCCGAGCTCGATCGCCTCCAAGTCGAGTACGAGAAGCTCTTGACCTACGACGTCGAGATCTCCGACACCGACTACGCCTCCGTCATCATCACATTCCTTCCCGACTCCCTCTCCGCTTTCATCTCGCAACTTTCTGCGCAGATGAAGCTCTCCGAACGCCTCAACCCTTCGTCAACCTCTGCTGCAACCACCCACTCTGGGGACAAGCCCATCATCGCCCCGGAGCTCATGATTGAGCTCGTCCTCGAGGAGTGGGAGCGACGTGGCGGGGACGACAAGAAGAAGCGAGACACGGGCGTCGCTGCCAGCGCCGTGTCTACGGAGAAGCCGAAGTGGAAAGGCAAGGGCAAGGGTCCGCAGAAGCCAGTCGGTGTCTGCTGGAACTGCGGAGGGAAAGGTCACAAGGAGTCAGACTGCCCGAGTCCGAAGGCTGACGGCTCGAAGGGCAAGTCACACAAGGAGAAGCCGCGGCAGGATGAGCGCAAGCCTGCGGCTGGAGCGGCGAACGTTGCGATGGGTTCCGCCCGCATTGAGGAGCTCTCGGACGGTGAGGGTTACGCCATGCCCCGCCGGACGTTCCCTGTCACCTGCGAGACCGACAATGAGGAGTCCATGCCGGACGACGACGCTTGGTCGGCTGCTGGAGGCTCTGCGTACACCGAGCTCACGGAGGCTTCCGACTCGTCCATGCCGGGCTTGCAGAGTGTATCGGACTCGTCTGCATCGTCGCTCGCTGCGAGTGACGATGAGATGTCCGATCTCTGGCTTCCCCGGAACATTGAGGAACCTCAACCAGTCGCTCCGGAGCCCGTTCCTCTTGAGGAACGTTTGCGCAACGTTGCGGACTGGGTTCAGGACCTCGACGCACAGCAGATCGTGCAGCAACAAGCCGCTGTTGCCGCTCACACTCCTCTCGCCGCCGCCGCCTCTCCTAGTCAAGTCACGGACCTCTACGACTCAGGAGCCACCCACCACATGTCGCCCTATCGCCAGGACTTTGTCCGCTTCTCGCCGACGCCAGACAGGCCGCTGAATGCCGCAAATCAGCAGACCTTCCTCGCTCAAGGCATTGGTGAGATGGTCGTCGCCGTTCCCAATGCCCCATCCGAGGACAGCCGCATCAAGCTCAACGACGTGCTGTACACGCCATCCCTCGGGTTCAACCTCGTCTCAGTCGGCAGGATTGACGACGCAGGTTTCGCCACCACCTTCGCCGGTGGCGAATGTGTGATCGTCGATCCGGACGGCGAGACGATTGGCCGCATCCCGAAGAACCGTGGACTATACATCGTCGTACGAGAGCGGGACTCTGCGGCGGCGAACGTTGCCTCGGGCAGCGTTGAGGTACTCACTGAGGACCAGGCCCACTGTCGCTTCGGGCACATGGGCATTCGGGCGATCCGCGAACTCGTCTCGAAGGGCTTCATCACAGGCATCAAGCTGGTCAAGTCGGGCGAGACGACACCATGCGAGGCCTGCATTCGTGCGAAGTCCACCCGCAAGCCTGTGCCGAAGGAACGCCAAGGTGAACGCGCATCCGAGTTCGGCGAGGAGATCCACTCGGATACTTGGGGCCCTGCGCGAGTTGTCACACTCGGCGGGCGCAAGTACTACATCAGCTTCACGGACGACAAGACGCGCTTCTCGACGCTCTATCTACTGCGCAGCAAGAGCGAGGCTTTCAAGTCTTTCCGGTCCTTCGAAGCTTGGCTCGATCGACACCATGGCGTGAAGATCAAGTTCCTCAACACGGATCGCGGCGGCGAGTACCTCAGCGAGGAATTCAAGACGTACCTGGACGAGCACGGCATCGAGTACAAGCTCTCGGTGCACGACACTTCGGAGGAGGCCGGCGTGTCAGAGCGGCTCAACCGCACACTCATGGAGAAGGTCCGCGCGATGCTGATCGCGTCCGGACTCCCTCGCTTCCTGTGGGGTGAGGCGGCCATGCACGCCACTTGGCTCAAGAACAGGACGTCGACGAAGGCTCTCGACGGTCGCACACCTTGGGAGGCAGTTCATGGCACCCCTCCGGACATGAGCGGCGTGCCTATCTGGGGCTCGAAGGTCTGGGTCCACGACACCTCCGATGGCAAGGTTGGTGAACGTGCGAAGTGCGGCCGCTGGGTCGGCTTCGACCCGCAGAGCAATGGCTCTCGGGTGTACTGGCCGGAGAAGCACTCGGTGAGCGTGGAGCGTAATTTTCGTTTCACTGACCCCGGTTTGCCTTTCCTCAGCACAGACGACAACGTCGAGCTTGAGGGGGTGGAGAAGCCTGTGCCAGACGTCCATGACAAGCTCGACAAGCCGTCGGAGCTGTCTGTTGACGGTCAGGACATCGCTGGACCTGCCCCCATCGCTGCCGACCTCCCTGAGCCGCCTGCTGCACCTCGTGTCGCTGCGCCGGAACCTCCTGCCCCTCGCCGCTCCACTCGAGCTCGTACCCAAGCCGCTCTGCCAGCTGCTCCACTACCAACCATGCGCGAGCTGCGCGAGCTGCGCGAGGTTGATGAGGAGCGAGCTGTGGAGGACTTGCTGGTCGAAGAGATCGGAGGAGCCGCAATGGCGGCGCAGATGGCAGAGACTGAGGGTCTCGATCCGCGCTCGCTCGCCGAGGCAAAGAGACGTCCGGAGTGGCCCCGTTGGGAGGAGGCGATGAAGGAAGAGCTCGACGCTCTTGAAGCACACGGCACATGGCGACTCGAACGGCCACCGCCCGGAGCTAACATCGTCAGCTGCTGTTGGGTCTTCCACGCAAAGAAGGACGCCTCCGGACACGTCTACAGGTATCGCGCACGCCTGGTCGCCCGTGGATTCTCTCAAGTCCCCGGCGTCGATTTTTTCGACACCTACGCACCTGTAGCCAAGACTGCGTCTATCCGCGTCGCTCTAGCTTTCGCTGCTCGCCACGACTTCGAGGTCCATCAAGTCGACGTGAAGAGCGCGTACCTCAACGGCGAATTTGAGGACAATGAAGTCATATGGATGGCCATTCCGCCCGGCTCGAACATCACGAATGACAAGTCCCTCGCACTCCGCCTACTCCGCCCGCTCTACGGCTTGAAGCAGAGCGCACGCCATTGGCACAAGAAGCTCCTTCGTGTCCTGCAGGAGAAGCTTGGGATGTCGCAATCGGACGTCGACCAGGCCGTCTTCTACCGCGTGGAGGGTACTGACCTTATTGTCATAGTTGTCCACGTCGACGACCTCACTATCGTCGCATCGTCTGATGGTCTCATCCTCGAGGTCAAGACGAAGCTCCGCAAAGCTTTTGAGATCTTGGACGAAGGCGAGATCCATTGGATCCTCGGCTTCGCTGTCGAACGTGACCGCCCTAACCACATCATCTCCCTCTCCCAAGTCGCCTACATCGACTCCATCGTCCGCCGCTTTGGACTCGAGGATGCGAAGCCTGTCACCACGCCGATGGACCCGCATGCCAACCTCTCGACTGCGCAGTCACCATCCACCCCCGCTGAGATCGGAGCCATGCGCGATGTGCCGTACCGGGAGGCTGTTGGATCGTTGATGTACGCGTCGCTGGGGACGCGTCCGGACATCACGTATGCCGTGTCCTTTCTATCGCGTTTCTCTGACAACCCAGGTCGCGCGCATTGGGAGGCTGTCCGTCGCGTCCTGCGGTACTTGAACGGCACCAAGCACCTCAAGCTCACCTATGGCGCGACGTCTCTTGACCTCGTCGGCTACAGCGACGCCGACGGCTCTGTGCATGAAGACCGCAAGGCCATCTCGGGCTACGCGTTCCTCATCGACGGCGGTGCTGTCTCATGGAGCTCCAAACGCCAGGAGCTCATCTCGCTTTCGACCACGGAGTCCGAGTATGTCGCAATCACGCATGCATCGAAGGAGGCCCTCTGGTTGCGCTCGCTCATCGGCCAGATCTTCAAGCCGTTCGTCGACCCCATCACACTCAACTCAGACAACCAGTCGGCCATCGCTCTTGCCCGCGACAACCAGTACCACGCCCGGACGAAACACATCGACATTCGCTTTCATTTCATCCGGTGGATCATCGAGGACAAGAAGATCCATCTCGTGTACTGCCCCACTGAGGACATGGTCGCCGACGTTCTCACAAAAGCGCTCCCATCCCCCAAAGTCAAGCACTTTGCCGTCGCTCTTGGACTGCTCTAGGATTGAGGGGGTGTGTTGGAGCAACAATCCTGGCGCACCGAGAGCGCCTACCACTATACCATCCACCGCTCCGCTACCGTACACTGTGCTTGCTTACCTACTTTCAT
>NW_027137928.1:345402-381600 GCF_003813185.1 Lentinus tigrinus ALCF2SS1-7
CCATGAATTTTCCGCTTACTAAAAATAGTGGTCTTCATCTACGACACTTTCATCACTTTCGACCGTGAGGTCAAGTGCTTCTGGACCACCAAAAGGACCATGGCGCAACTGTTGTTCTTTGCGAACAAGTGGATATCAATGGTTTTTGCGATTATGGGGTTCATTGCGTACATATATTCCCCAACAATCGTCGAAGTAAGCAGATTCATCCTCAGATGTTATGACCGATCTGACGGAAATTCAGAGGCTAGTCTATGTCACCACAATAGTCCGAATATTGCAGCTTAACGGCTGACTTCATGTGCAGTTGCACCTTGATCGCCATCCTCTCGACGGCAATCGGAATAGTGCAGTTCATTCCTGGCGCCGGTAAGTCAACTTCCGGCCTTTTGGTTGAGACATGTCTGACAATTGACTGTTGGTACTTAGTCTTCTCGGCACTCCGTATCTATGTTCTGAGCAGAAGCAAACTGCTCGCAATTTTTGTCCTCCTCTTATCTCTTGCGCCTGTGGGTGCCAACTTGGTGAGTGGACGTTGCTTTTTGTATCGTGTGAATGACGTACTCATTCATATTACAGGCTTACTATGGGTATCGTCTAAGAGGAGTGAGCGTCCCGCGTGTTGGATGCTCTTATACAGAAGATATATCCGAGGCTCTCACTCTAAGGTCTGTATCTATAGTTTTGATTGCATGAGACGGCTCTAACATTCTTACCAGGCGTAGGTTGGCTTGACATCATATATCTTCAGGAATACTCATGCAAAAGCGACACAGTTGTGATCATCTCACGGGTCCCCCTCGTTGTCGCAGACAGTCTACTCATCTTCACCACATGGGCCGCCCTCCGAAGTCGGGACCGCAAGGGCCTCGTCGCTGCTGCACTGCAACCGGGGTGGTACCCAATCACACATGTTCTGCTCCGTGACGGTATGTCTCTATGGCACTGACGTGTGATAGCGTCTGAGTACTGATGTCGTACGAGCTAGGCTCTATATACTTCATGTAGGTTCTGTGAATAAGCCCCAGGATAATCCCTCGAAGACTGAGCATTATCTGTTTAGTGTACTGCTCGTCCTGAACCTTCTCCATCTCGTTCTCTCGGCAACTTCAGTAAGCCCCATTCTCTATTTCAAGTGATAGCCCACACCCACTCACACCCACTGATAAATATGACCTTTACAGCTCGTCAGCAACAACACCGATGGAAGCCTCATGACTATTTTCACCGCTCCGTATGTCAACCTTCTATCATTTCTACTCGGTCGTCTCACAGCTAGCACGTACTCACTGTTAATTTTTGATTGGCAGCATCACAGCCATCCTCATATCACACTTCCTCCTCGACCTCCAAGAAGCGAACCGGACCGACGTCCGGATGGACGCCGGCAACCCGCTGCAGTTCTCCGGAGACCCGTACAATTCCTCCCCGAGCTTCATCTCGTCCCTCGGCGCGTTCACCAATCCGAACCGCTCGGGGCGGTCATCTGGATCCGAGGACAACGACGACGAGGACTTGTCGTATGAAGTTGACTCGCGATCTGACGGGGAGGACGGTGAAGGCTCCGGAGTTCAAGCGTCTCATACCTGTGTGCCTAACGTTTCCGACTCGAAGTCTACGGCTTAGACTTTCTTGACTTGTCCGACTTTCTGCTATGCGTTATCGTAGTATTGTCATAATTCCTCCACTGAGCTGGAGGCTCACATATCTATCTGGATGTATGTATTCAATTGTATGTCTGATGCGGTGCGAGCCCGATGCGGAATACCGAGTGATGGAAGAGGAAGTGTGCAAGTATGTAAGTGTCAGGCAAGTGAGCGAATAAGGCGAGTAAGTAAGTGGGTACGCATGCGAGTAAGTATTGAATTGAAGTGATTTAACAATAAGTTTACTCGTTAGACGCCAATACCGCTTTCTCTCCTGCCACCACGATGCACGGTCGACGAATCACTTAATCAAGCTCAACCCATGAGGGACTGGCAACATGTCTATATGCATGCGTCGAGTACGATTTTATGAGTGAAGAAACTGGTAAGGCCTCCCGGTAGTGAATACATCCAAGGCCGTCCTGACTCTGAGTCGCCGGACGTTACCCGCTGGCCTCAGGATTGCTAGCTACCCGATCTTGGTACTCGTCTTCACAACTGGTTATATGGTACGATATCTGAGTCAGTTTTCAGGACATGAGTGCCTTCTGACTAACTCCGTCCCTGCGCCGGCCAACTTCAACCTTTTGACGCCGTATCTCGAGGTCCAGATGCGCAAGACGCCGCGGCCGCGGCTACGTCGATATGAGTATGACTATCGCCGTCCGATGTTGCGCGGAGAGAAGTGCACGTAGGCAACATCGAAGGAAGATATACCCATCTTCGCCAGCGTTCGCCCGTACTTCGATTCCCACAACACTGTCCACTCCGCTCCAACAGTTCGTATAGCGCGGTGTTACCCGGAAGTGACCTAGTCCCGCATGCCGGTGCAGTGTATGAGTCAAAGTATGACCTGCGCCGGACCCGGACCTTATAACGAAGACGTCAAATTGGTATGAGTTCCTGCGAGTCCCCAAGTGCTTATGAGGCTCTCATCATGTCTTCCGCCACAGCGAACTCCGCATTGATTGCTCAGTACTCTAGCTTGTGAGTTATATTCCCTCGTGCCCGTCTGACTTTGACACCACGTCACACGCAACCAGCCTCCTGGACAACTACTGCGCTGTTGCCGGGACAGGTGACCAAATTCTGCTGTATATCAAGTCGCGCCGTGTATCTAACCCATGCTGGCAGTGCTATTCATATACGAATGTTTGATCACCTTCGGAGACGAGGTCGCCCTGTTCTGGGCACGCCGGTTTACCGGAGCGGCCCTGCTTTTTGTCTCGAACAGAGCCCTTGTCATGTGGGCCCACGTCTTCACCATGATCACCACCTACATGCCGATTTCTCAACAGGTGAGACGCTGTTCCCAAAGCGCCATCGTCGTATAGACACGCTCATGCACTTTTACAGGGGTGAGGCCTCCCGTCTGATAGTGATTATCGCCCGGTCCGCTCACTCTGAGACTGCATTACATAGGTGTGCGAACTCCGCGAGGGCGAGCCGGGTGTTCGTGATCCTGCAGTATGTCCCGTGGACAGGTGAGTGTGAGTCTCGATGTCGCATGGAATTTACGCTGTTGACAGGACTGCGGCGTAGCATTCTCGACCCTGCGTGCGTTCGCCCTTACGCGGTTGTGGTCGCTCTCGCTCTTCGTTCTCCTCCTCTCGAGTGCGCCTATTGGAATCAACTTCGTGAGTCGCCCACTCTCCGAGTCAGAGCTTACTGAGTACTGTTCATTGTTCACCAATGCACTTCGTCACCACGCTCCCCTTCTCCTTTTCCTTCTAGACCAACTTCGGGTTTGCGTCTGGTGGAGAAGTCGTTCCTCCCGCTGGATGCGTGTACTCAGACTCCCTCCCGCATGATTTGGCGAAAAAGTTCGTACCATTCAGCCCGCGACTTGACATTTCTGAAACTGATATGCAACCACAGACGTGCGTGTGCTTATTGTACAGCTGGCAGTCGGTAAATAACAGGTCGATTCTTTCAAGTCACTATCGCGTCCCGGACATGTCTTATCTCGTCAGACGCGCTCCTCGTGCTCGTAACTTGGTGGAAGCTGTCGAGGGGCAGCGTGGCGCATCGCCGCAAGGGATCGTTCGTGTACGTCCTCCTACGAGATGGTCAGTGTCGCTACCACCCTGGGTGTCGTACCGTTCAAGCTCATCACTCTTGTATTATAGGGACGATGTATTTCATGTGAGTTCACCGACAGACTTGATCATCAGAAGCTCATCGAGACGGACGTCGACGCGGCAGGGCGTTGCTCGCCTTGAACGCGCTTCATCTCACCCTGACACTCCTCTCGGTGAGTCTCCCTGCCAAACATCTCGTCCAACCCCTGCTTGACACCGGCGCCGCTCAGCACGTGCAGGCACTCCAGAGTGTCAGCGTGGTCACCCTGTTCACAGAACCGTACGTGCGACCAACTCCGTGCGCTCGCATCGTCGTCGTGTCGCGCTGACTTTGATTGTCTCGTCCATCACAGGCTCACTGGTATCCTGGTCGGACGCTTCCTTCTGAACCTCCAGTCTGCGAACCAGAAGGCCCTGGATATGGAGCCGAGTCTCGATCTCAAGTCGGACAGCGGAGCAACGTCCGAGTCACTCGTCTTTGAGAGAGTGGCTCCCGGACTATGCTGTACGGTGCGGAGGACTGGGGCGACACTGTCGAAGGAGAGGTTGCAGGAGGTACTATTCGTGCTTCGCGCGATGAGTGACGACGTGTCGAGGAGAGGAAAAACGAACTATGTGGCATAGGTCTGACAGTGCGTGCATGCGCAAAGGTCCGGAACCTCTAAGACACAATCATGATATGTGACTCGCACCGGTTCTTCTATCACTCGAAGTGGGCTTCGGTGCCTAAGACGTCGTTTTTCCTTGGCATGAAGGACATGACGGCCACCAGTGAGAGACTACGCTGCGCTAATCTGGGTTTTCCATACCCCAAGGTCCTCCTAAGGGTTGCCGTCTCGGACCTCCGCGGCTATCGCGCTAAACGGAGGTAGTAGGCGCCTGAAGGAGTCAGCAGAGAACCGATAGGGACTGCGATAAATACGCACGACGCCGAGCACATATACCCAGGACGCGCGAGACGAGCGCATCCCCAGCCATGTACCTTCGCACCGTCCACGCCGAGCACGACATCCCGACGCTGCGGGACTTCATCCGCGCGCACCCGCTCGGGATCTTCACCACGGCCATCGACGCGCCCGGCCTCCCCTTCCTCCAATCCAGCCACATTCCATGGTTGCTCGACGTGCCCCCCAACGCGACAGACGACAACCTCGGAAAGCTGCGCGGACACATGGCACGCGCGAACCCACAAGTGAAGGCGATGATTGCGGAACTCACCTCGTCCGGGCAGCGCACGCTCGCGCGCGACGTCCTTGTCCTGTTCAACTTGCCCGCCCATCACTACGTGACGCCCAAGTTCTACACGGAGACCAAGCCGGCGACGGGGAAGACGGTGCCGACGTGGAACTACGCCGCGGTGCAGGTGTATGGGCGCGCGAAGGTGTATTTTGACGTGAAGGAGGAGGAGACGGACGCGTTCTTGGATAGGTCCTTGCGCGACCTGTCGCAGTTCTGCGAGACGGAGATTATGGGGTACGAGAGACCGTGGACGGTGGACGAGGCCCCAGAGAGCTATGTCGCGCTGTTGAAGAAGGCGATCGTTGGCGTCGAGATAGAGATCACGAGCATGGACGGGAAGTGGAAGATGAGTCAGGAATTGGCAGAGGGAGACAGGAAAGGGACGATCGAGGGCTTCGAGGGGCTGGGTAGCGAGCTAGGAAAGTGTATGGCAGAGACCATCGCAGAGCGAGCACAGAAGCAGGAGGCGTGTAGAAAGTGATGCACACATACACATACGCAACTCCAGAGGTCGGATAGCTTATGATATAGAGCTCACTGTCCAGGATATCCGAGAAATTAGGAAGCTACACGCATATATGTGGTCAGAATAAGTATCCTGCACATATAGACGCATTATGCTGACCTTAGTATGTCTGCGCCAGTCTCGCCCGAGATACGTCCCACTCCATGGCCCATTGTTGCCGTTAGGATGTCCACAAGCAAGCGACCAGAAGGCCAGGTGGTCGGAGGGACACAATGTACATGACACGACCGTACCGTTCTGGCGAGTCCTCTTCTGAATGGTGCGACTCCGCGATTGCATATTGTCCAGTCCAGCTGCAGTGAGCACAAAAAGTCAGGAACCTGCACGCGTAGTCAGCAGAAGCATCCCGCAAACGCAAACGCTTCATGCTCACCTTGGGTCGGGTCTCAAATTTGCACCAGCCCGCCTGCCCTCAGCCTTGCGGAAGATGATCTCCTTCATACTACCCCACAGGCAATTGTGCAGGACTCTAGAGATGGCAAATGTGAAAATATGCAATTGTTGCGACTCCGCCATGGAAGATTTTCGCCCAACTGGTGACCTCTCGGAAGTTGGAACGCGCATGAACAGCTTCAAGGGACGTTATGGAAACAGCTACCACGTCGACAGAGAAGTCGGGAACGAGTCGCAGGATCTAGCAGAAGGATGTCGTGCATGTCGTTGGAAGGAAGGTCATGGCCGTTGGTGAAGTTGCGGAGAGAGCAGCCGTCGTCCGTTCCAGCCCGCCCGACGGCGCTAATGTATGGACCAGGATCCTACCCCCGACAATCATCATCCTCGACGAGTCTGGGACCTCCGCCGCTGTCGCGGACGGTCAGGAATCCCTTTGAACTACTTGGGCACTCGATCCGCTGGCCAAGAAATGCTACTTATAGGAGCCATCTATCCGCGCCCTCGACGACAACGACGCGCGCGTTCTTCACCTCCAGCCTTGTGCCAATCCATGACGACGACCTTTCAAGTTCCTACGCGATGAACAAAGACCAGACGCGATCTGACACGCTCAAACCTCAAGGCCTCTAGCGCGACTGCGCGTAGAAATATGTTTGCAAGTTGTCTGGGCTGTCTTCGCGTCAATAGCGAGGCTACGCCTAGAATTGGTCGAGAACGAGAACCTTCGCGCGGTCAGGAGACCGCATGCGGCATATAAGCATTGCGTACGTGCACGGTCCGAGTCCATCATCCATGCGTCGTCTAACCCACCAATATATATTCAGAGCTCTCACCGTTGCCGCCATATCTTTCCTTGCCTACAGACTGCTCCGTCGCGCTGCCATGACCGCCCCGCGAACGATCGTGGTGGGAGGAGGGCTCGCAGGCCTCAGCGCCGCGCATACAGCGCTCGAGAATGGCGCGATCGTCGTGTTGCTTGACAAGAAGCCCGCGTATGTCCACATCCATAAGAGATGACCATTGCCCGCAGTGCTGATGCGCCCTCAGACTGGGCGGAAACTCCGTGAAGGCAAGCTCGGGCATCAACGGCGCAGGGACGGCCGCCCAGAAAGAGCAAAACATAACGGACTCCCCTGAGATATTGTACGTGAAGTCACTTCCTTCCTCCCTCCCTCTCCTCGTAATTCAACCACGGCGTTCCCTCCACCAGCTACAACGACACCCTCGCGTCCGCGCGCGACCTCGCCCGCACGCACCTGATCAAGGCACTCACCGACCACTCCGTCCCGACGCTTGAATGGCTCACCAACAACTTCGGCGTCGATCTCTCCCTCGTCGCGCAGCTCGGCGGACACAGCGTCCCCCGCACGCATCGCGGCAAGGGCGGCGCCCCGGGCTGGGCCATGACGTCGGCGCTCGTGAAGAAGCTCGAGGCCCAGCCGGAACGCGCGACGATCCTCAAGGGCGCGAAGGTTGTCAAGCTGCTGCGCGAGGGCGGGCGCGTGACGGGCGTCGAGTACGAGGTCGGGGGAGAGAAGAAGACAGAGGAAGGCTCGGTTGTTATCGCGACAGGGTGAGTGTGCCTGCTAGGCCTCTCTGGAGCATTCAATAACTGTGGTGACAGAGGTTACGCTGCGGACTACGCAGAGGGCGGGTACCTATCGCAGTTCAGGCCAGAACTCCTGGCCGTGCCTACCACCAATGGCGACCACGCGACGGGCGACGGACATCGCCTTGCGGTCTCCATCGGCGGCGCCCTCTGTGATATGGACCAAGTTCAAGTGCATCCAACTGGCTTCGTCGACCCGAAGGATCCCAGCGCGAAGACGAAGTTCCTCGCCGCCGAGGCGTTGCGCGGCGTCGGGGGCATCCTCATCGACAAGGACGGCGTGCGCTTTGTCGACGAGCTGGAGCGGAGAGATACCGTCACGGAGAAGATGCGCGAGGTCGCGAAGGCAGGTCGTGCGCCGATCCGGCTGCTGCTCAACCCGGAGGCAGCGAAGACGCTTGAAGCGCACGGTACGCCTTGCCCTCAGATCTGACGGTTTTCCATCACCGTGCTGACGAAGCGTGCAGTCGGCTTTTACAAGTCGAAGGGCTTGATGCGGGAGTACGAGTCTGCAGCTGCGCTGGCTGAAGACGCGAAGATTCCGCTTGCGAACCTCGAAGCGACCTTCGATGCGCAAAGATCATACGCGAAGGGCCTCACCCAAGACCCCTTCGGCAAGAGTGAGTCTACATCACGAATGCCCGTCATGTTCCCACCTCCGAGCTGACTCCATCTGTCCAGCAAACCACACGAATGCAGTCTACACCCTCGACGAGCCTCTCCTCGTGGCAGAGATGACCCCTGTCGTGCACTACGTCAGTATCTCACCATTCTCAGATCCACCGTCTTCCCTTGCATGCACTGACGCGCTGGCCCGCAGACGATGGGCGGAATCGTTGTCGACGAAGACGCACGCGTCCTGAACACAGACGGGACGCCCATTCCAGGGCTGTTCGCAGCTGGGGAGGCGATCGGGGGCGTGCATGGGCGCAATCGGCTGGGCGGGTCGTCCTTGCTCGAGGCGGTCGTTTTTGGACGGCTTGCAGGGAAGAGCTCGACTGCGCGGTGAAATCGGCGCGCGAACAGAAACAGAGGTGGACGAGAACGCCGCAATGAGGCTGACGAAGTGTATGTTTATCGCAGGTGTATGATTATTGGAGCTGGTGTTTGAGGAAACTTTTGAGCGGTAGGAGCATCTCCCGCTTGTGTCTCAAGAGGTCCCAGGCCTTTGCGCGATGCGGCCCGAGGCAGCAAACGCATGCGCATGCTGGGTCAATTCCAGGAATATCAAGTCGCGGGGCAAGTGGTACAAGCTATCACGGCCAACTGAAGGGAAGGGAGTCCACGAGTATGTACAGTGAGTGCATGCACCTAGAATCGAACGTATCCGAAGCGTCACCGCCCCGACGGACCTTCCTCGACGTCCTCAGCGTCTTCCGGCATCCGTCCTCCAGCTCCCTCACAGACCACCTGCGCAATGCGCAATACGCAGCGGAGAGCCATGGACATGGTGGTGGTTCCTCACCTCGCAAGGCGTGATGCCATTGAGGCAAGGTACATAGGTCACAAGGCAGCGGATATAACGCAATCTGCGTCCTGGTTGCGACTCGACGTTACCGTGGACGGCCGGGAGCTTCGATAGCTGGTAGGCACTGGCCCTGCAGATGAGAACAAGGGTAGGGATCTTCCAATTTGGCGCGAAAGTTGGCGCGAAGCAGCTTCAAGTTGACGAACCGCGTACCCTAGCCTCACCGGACACATGTTACTGACGGGCTTGTGGACATTCGATGCATGGTTGAGGGCGATGGCACTGGATCTTGTGCGAACTCATGAGTACAAGTGCGGTACTTGAAAAGTAAAATGACTGGAGGGGGTACGAAAGGAGAAAGAGAACAAAAACAATGCTATTGGTTTGCCAGTGGCCAACGCCGGGATCGAACCGACGACCTTGGCGTTATTAGCACCACGCTCTAACCAACTGAGCTAGTCGGCCGGCAGAAGTACTGTCATATTTATAAGCTCAAATAGACGTATAGGCCTTAGCTAAACTTGAGAAGAATGGCCAAGGCCCTTGCAGTAACACATTGTCCCTCTCCGAGTCAAATCCCGGACTCGAATCATCCACAGCCTCCCCACCACCGGCTTCGCAATGCGCAGCGCAACCTGAGCCATAGACGTGGTGTGCACCACATAATTCTTGATTAGCCTTTGTGGCAATATCATCATAGACTCCGAGAAGAGATTCGACACTCAGTACTTCCCAACGCCTCCCCCAGGCTCGCCAGCGTCCCATTCGCTGTCCCCACTCCTCAAGCTCCTCCTCCTCACCTCCTCGACAACAAGAGTCTCCCCCTCCGACCCCGCGTGCACCGCGGTACCACTGCCCGACCCGTCGGGGTCGCTCCCATGCACACTCTCGCCTTCGTCCTCTCCGGGTACAGAGATCGTGGACGCCAACGAGCCCACGACGCGCTCGAAGACGATCGACTCGAGCGGTCCGTCGCCGGGGGAGTCGTAGAGGCTCGAGTCGGTGTTGAGGGCGCGCCGGTTCGCGGACTGGAGGTCCATGAGGAAGCGCGAGACGAGCACGCCTGTTAGTCTGGAAGTAGTAAATGCAGTGAGGTTCGGGCCGGTTAGGGAGTGAAGGGGGAGGAGGGAAGAGGAGGCGTGGTACGTACGGCTCTGTGAAGTCTGTGACGACGCTGACGTTCTCGTGTTGCGTGCCGAACTGTGAGATCGTACGTTGTCAATTGTTAGTCCATGGAAATTGAGCGTTGAACGTACTGATAGCAGCGTCAAGACGAGATGCAGGGTGTTCAAAAGCGACAGTGCTCTGTGGATAATCATAACACATATCATGCGCTCGCGTGAGTCCCAGGCCAACACAGACGTGGAGAGTCTCACATGAAGTATATCGTCCCTATCAACGCACCGTGAGCATGCATAGCCTGGACCACTGTGATGGGAGACGCTGAGAGGAAGACTCACCGTCCATGAGGAGCGTGTACGCGAACGTCCCGGCCTTCATGCGCCCGAATTTGTGGCCTGCGGAGAGCTTGTACCACGTCGCAAGGCCGAGGAGGACGTCTGCCGTGATGAGGGACACGCGGGACACGATCGTAACTGCGTAGCGAAGCGGATTTGGGGTCATTCAAGGTCGACGCGAGGTGGACAACGGGGTATGGGGATAGGACTTACGTCTAGGTTAGCACGAGTGAACGTTGGTCAGCGAACAAGAAAGTGTGAGATCTCATAGAACGAATGCACGGACATCTTTGCGGTCTGCTCGCTCATGTCCTCTGTGTAGACGCATCCTAGCTCTGGTACGACCATCCCAGTCGGGTGGAAGTGGAACGCAGACTGAGGGTGGTGCATGCCATCATCATCATCATCATTAGGCGCAAGTCCAGGAGAAGCGACTGTGTTGACATACCAGGTTGATCGCGAAGGGCACGAAGGAGAGCATGAGGATGAAGACTGAGAACGGCCAGTTGCGTGTCACGCCGAGGGCTCGTAGGCCAGAGAACACTGGAGAGGACAAAAGGGTGAGGACTGTCCTGGATATGCTTGGTCATCGGGAGGAGGAGCTGCTTACCGGCCCATGGGAAGTACTGCAGTAGACCGATGACGAGGTCCGCTTTTGCAATCCGTGGACAGCTGCAGTAATATGATCAATCTGAGTATGAGCCTCGTTGGACGCGTGGTCAAAAGTCAACCGACCTCTGAAAAGCATAAGTTAGAGTCTTCCGGACAGCCAGGGCTCGATATCAGAGTTTCAGCACGCACCTCAGGAGATATCGTATTACTCGTGAATCCGGTGATAAGCGTGAACACGCCGTAGAGGATGATCGCCCATCTGTTCAAGAAGAACAGCGCAGAGGCGCCTGTGAGCTTCTGCGACCAGAAGAGGTTGACCTCGTCGGTGAAGGTGATGACGCATTCGTAGAAGAAGAGCACTAAGCGAGATCCATGATGATGTCGACAAGTCGTCAGTAGGGTACTTCCTTAGTTGATCGGACTGAACCTGCTTACCAGCGGATGCTAGGGCACAGTAGCTGTTGGTCTGACTGCAGCGAAGTGGTAGTGAGTTCCGACTGCGAGTCCGTGGTCGTGTTCAAGTGGAGGATACTCACTGGCTGGAGTAATAGTCAACCAATGCAGCGGCTTCATCTGAAGACATGATGTGAAAATGTCGCGTTGAGCTTCAAACGTTGGGTTGGGTGTCGTTGTCGTGGGCCGAGAGAGAGATGGCGGACAGTGATAAAGGAACACAATCGGTGACCCGGCAGAGTGGCGGAAGTAATAATCCACGGCAAGCTGAGGCGCGTCTGTATTCCGTTTCATTAGACCTTTCAGGATCAAAGAGGGTATTGTGGGCTTACGAAACTTGGGCGTAACTTCGCGAGGCACTGCGAGCAGTGCACGCACGAGTGGGGTACTCGCCGATCGCAGTCGATCCCAGTACGTTCAGCGGCGAGAAGCCGGCTATAGCTGAAGGAGCCAAGCTGTGCGAGTGTATCGTCATCGTCCACGGGTTCGAACTTCTAGCGGCCTGCGCAACGGCCGTACGATCAGCAAGTGCGTATGGAAGGTTTGCTGTTCCCTTTTGAGCTGCATCGCGCCATTCAATCTTCTCCCTTACCCACGCGTTGCCCCTGGCTGACGAGAGTCCTGTGCGGCCATATAGATTGAAGGATTCGAGCGGTTGAGCGTAGCGTAGTATGGGCTGCATGTTCGGACTTCTTTCAAAGATTCTTTGTCTTGCAGGAACTTGAGGAGGATGGGAGAAGAAACCGTCCGACGTTGTCGCGTTGTAGATCCGGCGGGAGTCGGTCCGGGTAAGCGCTGTCAGCGCGACCCTTCGACCGCGACGACGACGACGACCGCGGCATCTTTTTTTCAACTTGAGATTCCTTGCTTCCTCCTCTTCCGTGCTCTCCCCGCCCAGCGAATGACGATCACTCACCGATTATCTCTACTGTCGGCCGCACAAAACGCGAGGCCCCTCAGCTCCTCAACCCACGGCGCGTTGAGGGTCAAATTCCAGTCACGTACTCCACAGTCTCCAGCATGAAGACAAGAAGAAGTGACTCTTTGGATTAATGGTATCCGTCGTCGCCGAACCCACCGCGGGGAGCGGAGTACGGAGAAGATCCACGGACATATAGGGTGTGCGCTGGCGGCTGCTTGGTACGGTCTGCACGATCAAGGTCCTCTGCCCACTGTTATGGCGTATCATAGACTATCGTACTGTCGCTGGACCCTAGGCCTGCCTGCTATACCGGAGCTCGCGCGGAGCGCGTGTTTGGAGCTGCTCGCTGGCAGAAAGATCGCGCCGACCCCAAGGTAAGTGTTGTCTTTCGTTTTGACGGATCGACTGGAGGACCACCAGGTGCTTTCGCCGTCCTCACTCCAACGGGCTGCGTTGTTGGGAGCTTGAATGGCTGGATGTCGCGTTGTGGACGTGTGAGGTTGGGAGAGGCGTTTTGCGCACGGCTGGGCAGTTCGCGCTCTCGCTTCGCGCATAGAGTTGGAATCTCGAAATTCCACACTCGAGGCAGGAAGCAAGTAGCGTCTGTGGTCGTGCAAGCTTGAATGCTGGTCATCCCTCCTCTCGGCCTGGGTGCTGTATCCGGGCTGTAGGGTCACTTCGTCGATATGTGCACTGGCCTTTGGCTGACGAATTACGCCTCTTGCAGATAACCAGTGAATGTGTTGAATACCACAAGGTAGCGGTGCGACGACCTCTGACCTCTTCCCCGGCTTGTGAAGTGCTGGCTATTTTGCCATTATCTATCCATGCTATCCTTGAGTCAACACCGCGTTCGGGCCGCCTTGGCAGCTCACAGCCTCAGATCCAGAGTTGCATCTGTCACTCGACCCTTCTCTGCCAAACTTTGAAAGTTTTTGAAGATCCCCGGATGCTGGATTCTCTGGCGATGCAACGATATCGGACGTCCGCAACGTGATGTTGATGTTTCCGGCGGCGAGCGTACTCGCTTCATCATCGCATCGCTCTTCCTCTGTCTATTATGGGTGACGCAAGCACTGCTACACATCAGCGAGAAGGTGCGGAGGCCGAACTCTAACCCTCTCTACTCAATGCTGATGGTGCCTGCGTAGATGCGACTCGGTTACCGTAACGAAAGCCTCGGAGTTTGACGGTTGCAGAAGCACGCGCCGAGGATTCTCTTTGGACGCATGCTTTCGGCCATCCAGCAACGTTAATGGACGAAGATTTGCTTGCAGGCAACTCTGGGCACGTCTCCTCGGCGGATCGCTCATAGTAGTCTACCCGCCCTCTCTGTCGAACACCGCCTTACGCTCGCGCTGCCCCGTGCGGCCTATAGTCCGGTTTAACGTTGACTTTTCTCCGCTCTCGCCACGAATTGCCCGTCGGTGGCCCGATTTGGCAAGATACTCTACGATCTGACGCTGCACCGCACCATTGCCGTCTTCTGCTGCTCACGCAAGGAGTCCAATGCCCCTGGGCTTGCTCATGGCGAAACGACCCTTGATCTGCGTCGGCCTTATGGAGGATATCCTCTGGACGATCGGACATCTACGTGTACTCCGCCTGCTGATACGCTCCTCTCCCTCCGCGCCGCCCGTCAGCGAAGCGTTCATCACGTCCCTTACTGCCAGCTCGTCCCGCGTGGTTCTTCGTAGCTTCCGACGGTGAAGACTGTTCATCCCCCAGAACGGAATCCTAGGTACCTGCGACGGCGTGGGCAGCAGGGTGGCTCTTGCTCTCGTGTGTCAGCCTCGTCTGACGGAAGATCGCGTGACGCTGTCAGTCGGGTAAGTCCACGTCCAGACTCATGTTCGGAACATCGATATGCTCATCCGCGGTTCGCGAAAGCTAATCTTCAGGGCGGTCGTGTTCTATATGTGTTGGCCGTGACTCTCGGTTGTGAACCGTTTGGTAGTACGAAGGACGTTCAGCTGCCCAACTGCTCTCCAGATCGCCGTCGCAATTGGAACGCATCTTCCTGCTGCCGCCCGGACGGGCCTACTTGGTGCCGCCGAAGTTCACGGTTGAGGTACCCAGGGAATGCACCTCCCACGCTCCGAGAGCCCAGCAGCTGATGTAACGCGCCAGTTCCATAGGATGTACTGTCTGGTGCAATACGAGGCACGCAGGGTTCGATTCCTCTCAAGTCTCGCCTAGGCCTCAAGGACGATGACGACGTCTTGCGCCTATCTTCATATCGCTATGCGGTCTTGACCTCTGGCCGCGAGGACCGAGTATGCGAGATTCCGGTGCTGGTGGTCCAAGCCGTAACGATCCTTATCACAGGCTGATTACTCGGGTGCTAATTCTCCTCGAACTTCGAGCCATGACAGAGAAGTGTGCCTTCTTATTCAGTTAGGCTACGTCTGCACCCCGGGAGCCGAGCAATGCTCCCGCTATAAGAGTACAGTCGACAGCACACCCTGCCCCGAGTTCTGAGTCCTCCACCCGTCAGTGCCACCACAAATGTCGTCCATGGATGATGCCGCTACTCTCATCGCCGAGTACAGTGACCTGTGCGCGCTTCCGCAAGCATAAAATTCTGTGAAATTGAACTTACCGCTCACGCCCTTCTGCAGCCGTCTGTCGAACTATGTCGGGATCGTGGCTTCGGGTGAGTACACGTGAGACTGCCATCCTTTATCGAAGAGTGCGTTGACAGAACGCAACTTCTTTCTGCCCCGACGCAGTCGTCTTCCTGTACGAATGCATCATCACAATTGGGGGCGAGGTGGAGCTGTTCTGGTTCGCGAAGTGGACGGGCGCAACCGTCCTGTACCTGCTGAACAGATACATCGTCGGGTTCTATTCCTTGTACATTCTCGCCACGTCGTTTGTCGCGATATCACAAGCAGTACGTCATCCCAGCACCGTGTAATCAGAACTTATTGGAGACTGACAGAGCATTCTATCTCTAGAGGTATGTTGCGTTTACCCCTACACTGGCATGGGGCTCAAGCGGATTATTCCAGTTGCGATGCAAGCATCAAGTTCGTTCGGGTAATCTCTGTCATGCAGTACTTGCCATGGGCGGGTGAGCAAGTCGATTGTTCGGTGCGACTAACCCTACGAACTGACACGCGGTTAGCGTTCTCCGCTCTTCGTGCGTTGGCATTGAGCCAGAGCTGGCCTCTTGCGACTCTCATCTTTCTCCTCTCGTGCCTGCCCGTCGGAGTCAATATGGTACGTGCGCGCAAGCGGTTTCTCATGGCCAAATAGACGGTAGTTGGCTTCAGCTCACGATTATCCGTAGGCTCAGTTTCACTTCAACCTTGGAGGAGTGGTGATACCCGTATACGACTGCGTGGGCACGTACGACATGCCTCCATGGCTGATGCCGACGTGAGTGAGCTGCTGTGTATGTTGACAGCCTTCCTCGTAATCCTGAATCGTTTGCCAGGTGTACGTCGACCTCGGACAGAGAGATCGTAGCGGACCACTGATGCACTGTGTTTGTATTAACTATAGTGACAGTGATCTCCCGGTCGTGCTTGATCGTCGCCGATATCATGGTCATTACTATCACTTGGCGGAGGCTCCATGGCCCCAACATCGGGCGGAGCAAGTTGACGTTTGCACACGTCCTTCGGCGTGACGGTATGTGCTCGCGCGCGTTCTGAATTTCTGTCCTGCGAGTCTGGAAAGCGCTGACGCTGGGTATGCATCTGTGCATTCAGGCATCATCTACTTCATGTGAGTCACGTCGCCCTCCAAGCGCAGTGCGAGACAAGGCTGACGGAGCCTCCATACGTACGTAGATGTATAGCCGTCCTCAACGCGCTGCACTTGGCCCTCACTGAGCTGTCCACGGTAAGGCTGTGCCGTTATGAGCCTTCGCAAATATCATTGACATTGACGCATACTCGTCCTATAGCTCGACGAGCCTCTAGAAAACTCTAGCCTCGTGACGGACTTCACAGAGCCGTGCGTATCCTCCTTCCCTGGGCCTAGGAGCCCCACTCCTACCGAACAGACCGACTCACATGCGCATGTACATCGCACGCAGATTGACAGGCATCCTCGTCGGGCGGTTTCTCCTCCACCTGCAAGCAGCGAACCGCAAGGCGCTGGACCTCCAGTCAAGCATCCACTCCGAAGCGCACGGAGCCTCGCTCGTCTTCGCGCGCGCCGTGGGCTCGCTAGGGTCCTCGCTCGGAGTGGAGGATTCGGAGGACTCGGAGTTCACGGGAAGTACAGGTGACAGCTTGATAGAAGGGTCGACCGATGGCAGCAAGTAGAATGTGGTGGGGTGATGTCCGGCTGGATGGTCGTTTCTCGGGGATTACGGACTCCGGATCCTGCGCAATAATTAGAGTCCTTCAGGTTGCCTTCAGATCGACATAAAACGTGATACAGTATGCGGTCGACGGTCAGCGCTGCAATTGGGCCAATCCGCACGAATCTGCAGTATGCGCTGGCTGCTGGAGAAGAGGAAGAGTTAACTTTCGAGACAGACCGCAGCGGATCCGGACACATCCGCGCGTGCATCCCGCCGATCGCGAACGCTTACCTGAACATAGCCTCCGCGCGGGCGTTCCATCTTCTATCTTCTGCAAATGCAACGGCAGAGGTTCTTTCCGCCCAAACGACGGCCGGGCACCTTCTGCCGAGCCACGGCAGCATAGGGAGGTTTGTTCTTTCTGCCATAACAGGAAAGTGTTATCGCACGTCCTGCTCTCGTCGTCGTTCCGGAAGACACAACCACTTCAAGACATAGGATAAAACGTCCGCAGCTGACTCCTAACTGGAGGGATCCACTGCGGGATGTGTCAAACCATGTAGGCCGGTTCGACGTGAGTCCACTCTAGACGTTGTATCCTTGATTTTACTGCACCCAGGCGCCTTCGTGACCAACGCAATCGAAACCTTCGGTCGAGGGATATAATACCAAGTCATTAGAGGGGCCGTGCACCACCGCCCCGCACATCCTCTCGCTTACTTGGCCTAACAGGAGTTCACGATGTCGTCGCAGGACATGAACGCCGAGTTAGTCGCTGAGTTCGCCGCCAAGTACGTACCCCCGAGTCGGAAGCCGGTCTATTCCACACCTGTACTGACATCTTTCGCCACAGCATCGTCTATGGATATTGTCAGCTCGCCGCCGGAGGTTCGTCTTGGATCTCAGTGTCTATCCAACGTCTATTCCAAGTGGTATTAGGTATTGACGATACCTTTCGCAGTGTTGTTCATCTACGAATGCCTCATCACCGGGTACGAGGAAGTCGAATTCTTCTGGAAGGCACGCTGGACGGGGGCAACGGCGCTCTTCCTCGCGAACCGGTACTTCTCCCTTGGGTGGTACATCTACAACATCATCGGATCCCTCGCTGTGCTCGGTGCGCAAGTACGTAGACCCCATGGTTTACCATTCCCTTCGATGTATACTCACTACTCATCGCTGACTGCAGAGGTAGGAACGGGTCGACGATGATCCGTGCTATGAACCCTTCACGCTTACGGTGTCGTTTCGTCTCGTCTCGGTAGCTGCGTCCCTTTCGCGCAGTCCTCTCTGGTTATGTCGGTGATCCAGTACCTCCCCTGGGCAGGTCCTGATGGTCTGAGCTATGGTGCACCTTCCGGCGGAATCCGCCGGAATCCGGCGGAAGCAGGCGTCAATCACGAGTAACTAAATTTCTTATCCGTTTGTTATCCCTCATAACAATTCGCCAAAACCAACCTCCGCACTCTTGTTGGTCCCAATACACTTCAACGGTTCATGCAATTGATTATATGGTTCAACGCTTCCGCTGTTTCGCGTCACGTGGGGAGCCTGCTCAAGCTGAACTACGACTTATGGTAAATCGCTCTACTGAAATAAATAACCGCTTCACCCTTAAGCCTGAAGCGCTTCAGTGGTTATACTATACTCTGAAACCCTAGTGAATTATGCTTAAAAGCAGCGCATAATCGCTTAAGTGGTTCTACGAAAGAACATAACCCACTCCTTGGGGGCCAGTTAAAGCATAATTAACGTCTTGATAACCAACCTTGACTTCTCTGATCCCTAGTGATCACGTGGCGCGTGTCCCAATGAAATTGTCCGCATTTCCTTCAAAGCAGCTGCCGCTTGTAATGATTGTATAGCGCGACCACTGTGAGAAGGGTCCAATTGAAGGCACTAGTATCACAGACACTAATTTAAGCGAAAATCTCGAGGAACTGCTTATGCGGATTTGGCCGACATGCAAACAGTGGAACCACTTAAGTGGAAATGGTCAACATTCAAATAGTGGAAACACTTAAGTGGAACTCGAGAAAATTGAAGAACCACTTAAGCGGAATTGGCCTATGTGCAAATAGTAGAACCACTTAAAGGGTTTCGGTTAACCGCTTCAGTGGGCAGGGGTAAGACAGATATAAGCGGTTCAGCGGTTTAGTGGAACCACTCCATATATTGTATGAAGCGCTGTAGCGGAACGGTGAAGCGCTGCAGCGGTCCCACACATCGAACAAAGTTGAGAGTGAGAAGAGTGGAAGTTATGCCAGAACTCAACATAGAAATAAAGGAACCGGTTAATTTATGTAGTTAGGCATAGAAGAACCGGTGAAGCCCCTTTGGACTTAGGAGGGAGAGAGTTTCTGGCTGGAGGCCGACAACACTGGAGTAACTAGCTGGCAACTAAGACGTTTCTTACTTGTCTTATCTTATCAGCCGGGCCGCATTATCCGCCGGAATTCCGGCGGATTCCGGCGGAATCCGGCGGAAAGTGCACCATAGTTCTAGTGTTCTCGGCAGGTCAGTCTCCGTCCAACGTTGCACGGACATGATCAGGCGTCTCACTCTCCCACTCTTCCTACTTTGCAGCGGCCGCTGGTTTGCGCGCGCTCGGCGTGAGCAGGAGTTGGCCCCTCGCCGCCTTTATATTCTGCCTCCATGTCGTGCCGTTTGCGTTGGAGTTCGTGAGTACCCGGGCCCGCGACCGCTATGCAGCTGATATCCTCTGGCTTATGCGAACTACGACTTGCATTACAGATCGCGTTCCACTATGGTTACAGCGCGATGTACATCGCTGGCGTCGGTTGCGTTGCCTTCGATCATGAGTCTTACCATATATACAAAGCGTGCGTATCCCCTTCCCTACATATTCCGTATCAGTGAAGGATGACACCCCGGTTTTTGCAGGGGTATGTATGCTATCAACATCATAGAAGCCAGAGGATAGCAGTATTGACTTGTTCGGCACGCGGCATGCGGCAAGCTACAATCGCTGGTCAGGCGTGTTCGATAGCGGCGGACGGTCTCGTCATCCTCGTCACCTGGCTCAAGCTGTCTAGGGGAATGGGCGGGAAACACGGTCTGGCGTACATTCTCTTGCGGGATGGTGGGTAGTGCTTCCTTGGTGAAGGCGGAATGGATTGGCACTGACGCCTTGATGACCCTGTCGTAGGTACCGCGTACTTCTTGTGAGCGTCGTTTTGAGCAGTGGGCTACCGAAGATTCGTTGCCGACCCGGAATCTCCTCTTCTCCCAGATGCTTCCTCGTCCTCGGCACCCTGCACCTCGTATTGACCCTGCTGTCGGTGAGTCAAAGTCTAGCGCAAACCGGACACGCTTGGCTCGAGAGGCTGACCTCTTATCCAGCTCGCCACGCCCTTCCAACCGACGAGCTACGTGCAATACTTCATGGAGCCGTAAGACCCTCCCTTTGCAGCCTAGCCTACACGCTCCAGTCGGTGATCGATTGCTAACGACCAATGTGTTCCTTCCCTACCAGGCTGACAGGTATCTTCGTCTCGCGTTTCCTCATCAACCTGCAGCGTGCCAACCGCCGTGCCACGCACATGGACTCGAGCATATTCTCCCGTCCTAATGGAGACACGGACCTGGTCTTCGAACGCGTCGTTGGCTCGCTTGGATCCACCCTTGAGTATGACGACGACGAAGTGGATGAGGTGGACGGAGACGCCTCCGAGACTATCAGAGAGAGTGCTATGAAGGCTGAGGCTCAATGCGAGCCCCATGCCTCAGTCTCGGTCTCTGTGGAGCCTTTAAAGGTCGAGGGGTGACTGGGCTGGGAGATTTTACGGCCGGGTGGGTAGGATAAACGTTTCTCGGGTTATTGTTGGCAGTTGCCAAGGGGCTTCGCATGTACGAGTACTCCATGAAGAGTTCAGTGACAACTTGGAAGCTGCGAATGTTCGCTTTATCATCAATGACTGCTGACTGCTTCACGGTATGGTCAGAAATTAAGTGCCTTTCCGACACTCGGGGCGGCGAAAGAGAAGAGCTCCTCGCCCTAGATGAGTATCTACATGAAGCCTCTCGGCCAATAGTTCTCAGTCACTTGAGATCGTGACGAATATATCCTTGACAGCAGTTACAATACCGGAACACGACATCATCCCTTGCGAAGGATGTTGAGGCCGTGATACATGCAAGTAAGTAGAGCAGTACCGTGAGGGATCCCCTCAGTCTCTCAGGAAGCTCGTCATACATTCGTAACGCATCTCAAGGCATGCCTTTCGTTTGAGCGGGGACGACGCAGCAGCTATCCTGTCCATCCCGACCGGAAGTTGTGACCATCTGCAAGGCTTGGTACATCGGGTATCCTGGGGCGGAGGATCTGAACGTAACCTCCTGTAGCGTACACATCTCGCTAATGAGCTTCACAGCGAATGCGGCGATGTCTAGCCCTTCGGGCATGGTGTACATCACGATGAGACGGAGAACCCGCGGGGGGATGCCTTGTATAGCAGAGGCGAGGGTCTCCTGCATTCAGTGGTCAGTGTAGCCCAGCAGATCGATGTATTCGTGTTGCAACCACATCACGAAACCGGGGGTCACACCTGTACGCGCGTACCTCGCCCTATAGTTCGCGAATTAGCCTGTATAGGCCCAGTAGTAGGGCCGAGGTTATAAGCGTGCTCCCAGTTAATACAAACAGCCAAATTTACTTACCATTGACGCATTTGCTTGTAATGCGACCCCCTTCCTGGATAAATATCTATATTGGAGCATCCTAGTAGGACGCTCCTCGGTAATTGGCCATCAGATTGAGGATAGCCTGTAAGATAATGAGCCAATGACATGAACCTATATTTACCCAGCCGGAAAGTTAACAGGTGACAGCTCGTTGCCGAACCAGGTGTCCTCACACTCAAATCAGCATATGTAATCAAAATAATATCATTAACACAGACAATACTCGTACAAGCTCTATGATACGCCCGTGGAGGTCGTTTGCCTCTATGCTACAGTATGATTCACGCGAAGAGTCCCACGCAACGCACTGTATGGAGCCACTGAAAACTCGTGCCCTCACCGCTGGCTTGTGACACGTGAGCGAGCGCGATGTTCTTGATTATCCCCACAGCCAAGCCTGGCTCGAAAGCTCCTGCAGAGTGAAGTGCGGATGACAGCCTAGACGTACCTTGCATACTGAGCTGCAACAGCGCGTCAGAATCGTTGTACTCGAGCGAGGCTAAAACATTGATGCGCCAAGAGATCAGAGAAGCTAGGGCACCCAGAATGATCAGCATCAAGGTGCACATGGGGGTGGGAGTGGGAAGAAGGAGGGAGTGGCAACTGGTACATGGGTATGTAGGTGACCAGGAGTAGTGGTACATATCGGTTGAGCCAGAGGACCAGCATCAGCAAACGGGGAAGTTGACGATAGGGCAATACGCGTAATGCGTCCTGTGTAGGGCGTGGCAGGTCCCGGTCCGAGTACCGGGCGTCTATATTGCCTGATCGGGCACGGTCTACCAGACGTGCCTCTGTATTATACCATCGGACAGTGCGGTGTCCTGTAATGAAACGACGGGTGCCTCTGTAGTATATAGAGCTAGATATATCAATGCATAGCTTTGTTATGGATATCCTGTTGCTGAAAATGCCCTCATGTGATCATGCAAGCGCGCAACGTGTCGCGTTTTCACTGCAACGGGAGCATCCTTTCCTCCTGACCAATATCCCTCGGAAATGTTAGTATCATTCAGTTTCACGAGGTCAGATAATTCACATTGTTGGAGTAAATAATATTTGAGGAAAGTCTCATTTAGGCAAGTGGGAGTTGCTTGTAGGCCTTTCATAGGAAGTGTAAGGGTGTTACAGGCAAAGTTTTGGGCTCAATAAATTCCTTACTTTCAATAATTCGATCTCTTATTCTTTGCTATCCGGGGAAAGAATACTTTCTTTGCAGTGTTTAGGCAAGCTCCCAATCAGACGCCCACGCCCCTCCCCCACAAAAAGCGGCTGCGCAGACTCATCTCCCCATCCACTTCTTCTCTCTCTTCTGCCACCACGCGCTGCCTCCGTTATCTCCGGTCTCTCTCTGCCATCATCCCTTGCTCGTACTGCCTGCAACCGCTCGACCTTCACCGACAATGCAATCCTAGTCACCAGCAAAGAGCAGTCAGTCACGTCATCCGCAACCCCATCGAATACGACGGCGTTAGATGCCTCAAGGATCCCGGAGGCTGATGCTGGGCTACGCAGATCAGCCCGTACAGGAGCAGGTTCGAGGAGGATGACGACGCGTGAGTATATGCATATGTACTAGTGGCTATATGCGTATTATGCAAGGGTCGCAGTCATGGAAGAGGTACCGCCACTGCAATAGCGCCACCAGACCCACGCGAGGCGACAGCAACGTCGTGCACGCGACTCAGTAAGTGATTCACGTCTACCCCATGCCTCTTTGCCCTCCCCGATCCGCACATGTCGGACACCAGGTGATCAAGCGGCTCAACTCGGCGGCGCACTGCGATACGCTGCTCCCGGACGACCAGGTCGCGTCGCGCACAGTAGAGGACATCGAGGACGAGCACGAACATGGGTCTTGTCCGTCGACGATGTTTCAGAACGCCAGTGTGTCCTCGAGTCGGGGCAAGAACAACGGTGCGGCGCAGTCGCGCGCATCTTTGTGCGACTCGAGATGGCAGTGCAGACGGTTGGACGAGCTGCCCGAGCTGGGCGACCTTGCGCACCCGTCGTCCTTGTGGACGTGTTCCCGGTCACCCCGGTGGAGACAGGAGGACGAGAGCATGGAGGACAGCGAGAGCGGAGAGCGGAGAGGATGAGATTGCGGTGGCAGTGGGCCAGCTGAGCATCAGCGAGGATGAGCAGGTGCGTACCCTGGGAAGATGAGTGGCTTGCACTTGCTTGGGGTGAAGGAGAGGCGGGACGGTCGAGGCAAAGGTGCATTTATGCTCCATTTATCATCTTTGTCTGGCGATGCTGAGCGTGTTCACGCGCATATAGGCGGTTCCCCAAGGTGCGGATATGGTCTCCGCTCCCCCCTGCTGTCTGGAACAGCCAACGACGCCAGTTTGAAGAGTTTGTCCCTCGACTGCTGGATATCGACACCCAGGAACTTGCTCTTGGAGCTCTACATCACGTACATGCATCCGGTGCTTCCCATCGTACACAAGCCTACTTTCATGGACGACTGGCACAGGTGAGTGCATAATCAATGGCCTTCTCATACGAAGTCGCTTAACGGGATGTTCCTGGTACAGCAACCACGGCACAGACTCGCCGTACTCGGGAGAGTCTGTTTACTCCGATGCCGCCTCGTCCATCTCCTCCTCACACCTCGGCCCACCACGACGGTGGGTGCTGACCCCACTCCTGCTCGCTATGTTCTCGCTCGCTGCGCGCTACTCGCCCAGCAATTCTGTTACTCGCATTTGCTCATGTATCATGCCGTCGTATTTGATTATCTATGAATTCATTCAATCTTCTCGTGCAAGTGTCTGTTGGCAATGAATCATGAAGGCTACTGTAGCTCTCTCCGTTCTTCTTCGTGACCCTGTACATACAGGTTATTATCATTATCTAATTATCTTACAGGCTGTTCAGGATCCGATGGTCAATTACAGGGGAGCGTCCTTCTGGGATGCTGAAATACATTCATTAATCCAGGAAGGGGCCCGTATTGTAAGTAAATATGTCAATGGTAAGTAAATTGGGGCGTCTGCATTAACTGGGAGCACACTTGTAATTCAAGTCCTATTACTGGACCCATACAGGCCAAATTGTAAATTACAGGGTGAGATACGCCCATATATCTGGGAACCCCGGTTTCGTGATGAGGAGGTGGGCAACAATGGACACAGAGATTGTCCGTTGCTGGCATGTTGCCAACACGCTCGAAGTCAGAATGCATACAACTGCTGACCGGAGGATGACTACTCACCTTGGGCACGTGTATGCTTGTCCGAGCCAGTGTATTCAACGTCAGCAGGGAGGGGGGCGGCGCAAATGCGGAATGCGTGTACGCAGCGCCGGACATCACGGATAGACTTATGTTCTGTCGCCGGCTCCGCCGTCTTAAGGTGGTGGAAGATGGACTCGCAGTCTACCTTCGTCTTGTCCTCGTCGACGCAGGAGGTGGCCGACAACATGAAGGCGATGGAGTATGCCCGGATGTTGCCTTGTGTGTGCAGCGTGCAAGTAAGGTGCTCCAAGGTCCCTGCGATGTCCTGCATGGGTGCGTCGTGTCTTGCGCACCTCATCGCTCATGATGTGTACAATGCACCTGATCAGGTCCTTGATTTCAGGGTGCTCATGGACTCACCAGAGGCCGGGCCACCAGGCGATGTTGAGAGCAAGCTCGCACGCTGACACGTGGTGGTGGTGAAAGTCGTCTGTCGCCATTCGGTGGAACCGCAGACAAACAGGCATGTGCAGGAACCACTCAGACATTTCCTGGCAGAAGACGCGATGCTGTGCTTCTTCTGTTCATAGTCCCAACCCACGCGACTTATCGGGGTGTCTTTGAGAGTCGGCGGATGGGGGTTGAGGAAGTATGAGCTTCGAGAGGATGTGGGCAAGGGGTGTCGATGCAAGGATCACTTAGCCAGGGTATATGCGGGGTAGGGGGTGCAGATTCAACAGAGTAGATGATGCCACGTACCTGAGCGCATACATTGCACACCATGATGTGGTCGCTCTGCACAGGTGTAATGTCGACGCGCTGGTTCCGAGCACGGTGTGCGAATACGCGGATCTGCAGAAGTTGCGCCACAGGCGGCCGTTCGCCATTGAACCTGTGAGCTCAGGTCAGTATACGATGATGCTCGAAAGCCATAACGTACTTATTGCTTTCTCTCCTTGTCAGGAATGTTCTCGATGTCCTCTTCATCTAGTATATGCAGGGTAGGTCAGTAAAAGAACGCATATAGTGACCTAATTATTGATGCATACCTCCTTCAGCCTGCCTTCTGCTTCAACTGCCCTGCATGAAGCTCTTCAACGTTTCTGGCTTCGAGCGCTGTGCGCATGGCTCGTTCATGACTGCGATCGCTGCCGTCCACTGGTGGAAGCTTGCATGGCAATCTTGAGGAAAGCGGACGAGAAGTGGACGAGGGTGAAGGGCACGGCCGGTGGTGGTAAAGAGACAAAAGTGGGGAGAAGGGGAAGTGCGCGCAGAGGTCCGTTTTGTAGCCTGCCTGCCAAAGTCGCGTGGGCGGCGGCTGATCCTCCACTTGCCTGAAACGTACACCGTGCACGTCATACGGCAAGGCTCGCATACGGTCATGTGGGTGTGTTTCAGCCTCGGGATCTCCTTTTGTTATGGCTGGCCGCTGGCAATGACGACGACATATTTATGATGCCCATTCAAGGCGAGGATGAGGACAAGGACGACATTCTCTGTATGCTCGAGTTAGATATGCACGCTAGCCCTCCAGTCGCCTCTTGATGCACACGTGCAAATGAACACATTTTACAACCTGAATCTCTCAGGTATGTACAGAACCTGACCGTGCTCCTTCATTCCTAGAACAAACAGTTGGCTCATTGCAATCGAGCTTCGAGTCGGACGGAAACATACAGGTGGCTGTCTAGTAGACAGTTTCCAATTGGGCAATGCAGACGCCCAGTACTCGGACCGGAGCCTGCCTCACCCTGCACACATCGTCTTGTGGGTATTCCCCTATCGTCAACTCCCCCGTTTGCTGATGCACGTACCATTACGCGAGGGAAAGCCCTGGCCGGTTTCGATGGGTGTTTCATTGAAGTGCACCAGACCGCGTGGGATCTTGGGATGCGAGCCCATCATCGACTCTGGACAGCTAATCTCCAGTCTCTCGAGACCCTTGATGAACCAACAAATGGGACCGAAGGCCTCCGCAAGCTTGAACGAAAGATCGTGCGTGTCCAGGATGAGTTCTCTCATGCGTTGCGGCCGGACGTCGGGCTCCTTCAGCAGGAAGAATAGAAACGACCTCAGGTCTCTTAGTTTCCAGCTGAACCTGCTTCCCCAAGAGGATCTTCACCCCTTCCTGGTACAGGGAGTGTTGGAGCAAACCATCGAACATCGCCAGAGGAGCAGAATAACGTAGAATTCTGTTTGTCCAGTACGATAGTGTCGTGGTACAGAGGCAAACAGATGGGGCATAAGGCGCCCATCCGCACACGAAAATTGTCGCAGGCGCTACGACGCAAGCAAGCGCTTGCTCGCTCAAACACGAAATCCAACGCAAGGGGGTATAACGTCCTATGTTATTAGCTCCCTGTCAATTCACATGGCGATTGCGTCCGCTCGTTAGTAGCCTATTAATTTGCATTGTTAGACGCGGCAGTCCCTCCACTATCAATTCTTAGTCTCCTCAATATATGTCTCCGGTCCGGTGGCGGTGCCTATGCTGTCCGGTGCTCACTGCTTCCCTGTCTGGCCACTTTCGCTCTCCTGTCTGCCGTTTGAAGGATCTCTATGATCACCTTACTGAACCCTCTCCAGATTTCACACATACACCCATCCACCTGTATTCTATCTAGGAAAAATAGAATTGAATCACATACAGGCATCGTAGTCACTCTATACTTGGTTCCACCTCAGGACCACAGGCGCCGGTCCCTCCTCCATAATAGCTGCCGACCAAACTTCGCTCAGAGTCTCACATTCCGGCATTCTGAAAGCTTATCATATACATTCAGAGTGGAGGGAACGTCTCCTCCATGAACTGAGAAATGCTGCGGTACTGTGGGGGTAGACGAGAAAATGGTATATGAGTTAGCAACCTTAAATTAGGGTAAGCGAGGATGTTGAACGGCACAAAGAGAAGACAATGGGCATACAGGGTGTGCCAGTTGGAGCAGCAAGTAAGTAGTGGGAGGGAAAAGAGCGTGCAAGACCACACAGCGAGTAGGGCTCGAGCTCGGGGAAGGCTCAGCGTAAGGGAGGAGGGAGCGCCAGGTAGGGCCCAGCACAAGTTAGCAAAACCCGTGGGTACCCAAGGATAAATCCGTGGGAATACCCATGGGTAAGTACATCCACGGGTATAAGTACCTGTTTCCCACGGGTTTTCAAGGATGCGGGTATGGCTAGGTAAACCCGTGGGTACCTGCACAACCTAATGTTGTAGCCACTAACCGTGGGATTCTGACGATATAATATACATATGTTTCCGATCAAAACTGAGTGTGCTATGTTGAAAATAAACTTGCCCAAATCCGGAAGGATGGGCTGTCTTTCGCGCCCAAAATAGTAAATAAGCGCCCGTGGGCACGAAAGACAGCCTATACTTCCGGATTTGGGCATGTTTATTTCGCCTCTAGCACACTCAGTTTTGATCGGAAAAATTCATGTGACATATCATTAGAATCGCACAGTTCGTGCCTACAACATGAGGGTGTCACCTGGGTCATCTGCAGGCTGCATAAACCCACGGGTATCCGAATATCATACCCACAGGTATGGGTAATCTGTGGGAACATACCCGTAAGGATGCGGGTATGACCTTTGGATTTTGAAACCCCGTGGGTACGGATAACGGGTACATCCGTGGGTCACTCGTGCTGGGCCCTACTCGACTCATTGCATATTGAAGAGCGTGACGCTGATCCTTTCCCCATACGTTTGGACTTTGGCTCTAGATACCATCTGTTGATGACAATTACCAAGGATTATTCACTGTCAGGAATTGCTGACATCGTGATACTTACATCAGAAGTCCCGGAAATTGCTGTGCACGCTGAGGCAGCGCCCACAGCGCTCCTCAGCACAGCCAGCACTCCCGCACAACAGCAGCAATAAGCGCCAGAACCTCCGGGACGTACTCTGATGCCTGCTACTTCAACACCCTTCACCTAGCAAACAATTATTGTGAAGATGTCGATACTATCAACTCCCAGGTATGCTCTGATCGATTTTGATGACATGCATCACAGCACAGCAACTCACATGAGGCCAGGAAGTCCAAAATCAGCATGTACTTGGGTGATCTACTGCAAGAGACACACTCCAGGTACAGCCTAACGACTCGGGAATTAGGCAGGAGAAATGCTATATGGTATGTGTGCAGAATATCAGGCTATACGCTTTCGCCGTTCTCATCTGACATGTCATACAAGTTGGAGGGTCCGGCGTCAGTACCCCCAGCACGCTCAGCGCCCTCAGTGCATTCAGCAGTTTCCCGGACTTCTGATGTACTTCACCTATAGCCCACTCCTCTAGGAGTGTGCAAACAAGCAACAGCCTATAAGAGAATGCTGGTAGAGGAACGTGAATGCATCCCCCCTCAGCAATATGCAAGATGGCGCAGCTTACCGCAAACCTCACTTCAACAAAGGAAAGCTTCACGGATGTCCTCATCATCGGAGCTGGTCCCGCAGGAGTCATGTGCGCGAACGCACTCAACCTTGCTGGCATTAAGGTCTGCATTGTGGACAAGAGGTAAGTTGTCTCACTTCTTACCAGCATGCCTTGCGTGCATGCCAACTTATCGGCTTCATCTCATTCTTCGCACCTCCAGACTCATCGGCCTCGCAGCTGGACAAGCTGACGGATGCCAGCCATGCACTATCGTGATCTTGCAGGTAGGAGTGTATTCCTTATCATATAACCATCAGAGATCACAAACTAACATTTCTTCTCAGAGCTACGGATTGGTGGAGAATCTCTTGAAGAGATGTCAGCCCGTCTGGAAATTGGTAGGCCGCCATTACCTTATCAATACTCGGACCATTTTCACAATTTCTGCAGATATTCTGGAACCCTACCCTAGTGTTGGCGTGAAGTCTAAGTACCGTGAAGCAAAGTGTGCCATGAAGCGACCAAAAATTTAGCTGATGGCTTCACGGTGGCTTCACGGAGTCTCAAGGCCGCCTTGAGGTGCCTTGAAGTGCGACTACCCAAACTCGGCTGTGAGAGAGCCAGCGTTAAACAGATCATGTGATTGACACGACACGGTATCTGATGCACCTCCGGGCCTCTCTTGACCATATTCCGCTCCTTCTGCCTGTTGCTCTCCTGTTCGGCACCCTGTTTTATTGTCTTGATCATCACGAAACTGGGAGTTCCAGATATATGGGCGTATCTTGCCCTGTAGTCCGCAAATTGGCCTGTATGGGTCCAGTAATAGGGCTTAGGTTATCAGTGTGCTCCCAGTTAATGCAGACGTCCAAATTTACTTACCATTTACTTATTTACTTACAATATGGTCTCCTTCCTGGATAAATAAATGTATGGAAGCATCCCATAAGGACGCTTCCCGGTAACTGACCATCAGATTCTGACTATAGCCTGTAAGATAGTTGGACAATGATAGGCATCTGTACTTACAGAGCCAGTAATACGAATGGAGAGAAAGCTGCCCTAGCTCTCATGAATCATCGCCAACAGAAACTCGCATGGGAAGATGTCTGAAGATCGAATAGATTCATTGACAGTCAAATACAATACACAAGCATATTGGCGCCGAGCTACAGAGTCTGAGACAAAACATGGGGGCAAGAGGCATACGGGTCCTGGTGGCAGCAGAGTATTGAAGGAGCGGAATCGTTCAAAGACCTGCAAGGATACTGATCCAGTGAACATCAGCAAAATGGGCGAAAGCATTTGAAAGGGAGAGAGCATGCTTACCATTTGTAGGAGGGAGCCTTGACTCAGCAAGAGTCGTGCTACTGAACAGTATGGTCAGTGAAGGGCGCATGTACATACTCGTCCAGAGCGAACTCACCTAACCGTTGTCATCATCATTGTCGATGTTGCAAATGTGTTGCAGTGGTTGCAGGTGTAGCGATCGCCACAATGGAACCACTTCCTGGAGGTGAGACATGCACTGATCGCACACTGCAAATGTGTGTGTCAGCAAGCGGAGATACCCTGTGTATGGCACACGTGCATATGACTGATGATGACAATTGTTGTTAGCCCAGTGTCATTCTCGAACGGAGCGACACGAAAGTACCTTTCAGGTCCACCAGGTTGAACACACCATCCGCTGGCCCGACCGGCCTCTTGTACCTGTCAGTTACTGTGAACTATTTTGGGTGCAGTCAGCGAGGCGGCACAAGCACGTACAGCTGCGGCAATGGCGGCTGCAAAACGAGCGGCTGGTCGACAGGTTTCGGTAGCTTGAAGAAGACGTGCCATGGGTCGTGCAGCGCGTATGAGCGCGCCTTGCACCATTTGCGCTGTGAATTTCACTGAACGTTGAAACAAGGCACCGCAACCATCGTGAGGATGCTTGCTCATGCGGTAAGCTTCAAGCCATTACATACCAGACTAATGGGTTTGGGGTATGCGGGACAGTTGGCACACTAGTACCACACGCCGATGATTGGCTGGATCGAGCACTCTTCAGACCATATGCAATGGTGGGTGCATTCAGCAAAAGCGGAGGAGACAGGGCTACATACTTGAGTGCATCCATTGCACACCATGCCATGGTCGCTCTGTACAGACGCAGCGTTGACGCGCATGCCAGTTCTCAGTACGGTGTGCGAACATGCCAATCCGTGGAGTTGCACTGCTGGCGGCTGTTTGCACTACCCACCAGCGAACCCCAGGCTGTGATCGCAGGTCAGTATAGGACAATGTTCAAAGCTGGAATGTACTTACCAGGCATATTGCACGAATGAGCTGCTCAGCGGTGACAGTTTCTATGCGCGGGCGGCCTGGGGTAGGTCAGGATAAGAGCGCATATAGTGACCCAGTTGCTCATACACACCTTCCTCAGCCTGTCTGCTGCTTGTGTTGCTCTGAGTAAAGTTCTTTGCCGCCGAAGATGACCCCTGGGAGTTCTGCATAGAAGCCGAGGCATCCTTGGCCACTATTGAAGATGACGTGCTCGGCTTTGATGACTGCGCGCACCACTTGTTCATGACCGCATTCGGTGGTTCGCATGGCGTGTCATTGCAATTGTTGAGAAGAGGCAGGGAAGCAGATGAGAACAATAAGCACGGGTAGTGGTGGTCAAGAGACAAAAGCAGAAGAAGGAAGAAGTGTCGCGGAGGTCCGTTATGTAGCACACCTGCCAAAGTTGCATGGACGGCTGATCCTCCACTTGCCTAAAATGTGTGCGCGTCATACTGCACACGCATACAGTCATGTGGGTGCGTTTCAGCCTCGCAAGTTCTTTTAGATATGGCTGGCAATGACAACGACATGATCATGATGTTCATTTACATACAGTACTCAAGACAAGGATGAGGACGAGGATGGCATTCAGCTTGACTCCAGTCGCCTCTGATGCACGCGCACAAGTGAATACTTCTCAAACTGGGTCTCTCAGGTAGGTACAGAAGCTGATAATTCTATTTCTTTACTAGAATAAACTGTTAGCTCATTACAATTGAGCTTCAAGTCGGACGGAATCATACAGGTGGCCGTCGGATAGACGGTTCCCAATCGAGCAATGCAGACACCCAATACTCAGACCCGAGCCTGCCTTGCTCTGCATGCTTCGTCTTGCCCATATTCCCCTATCGTCAACTCCCCTGTTTGCTGATGCTAATCCTCACTAGCATAAGATTGTACAGTAGTTAATCTCCAGAAAATTACATGAACCTCAGACCAAAGCGTTAATTGTCTCCTGGCAGCCGCAATTCTGCATTTGGAGAGCTGTCGTGATTATGGGTGAGTTATAAGGAATTCATTGGGCTGCTGGTGTGTGTTCAATGCTCAATGTCTTAAGCATTACATTCTTGCAGGGGCTGTGGAGTTCCCGACACGCAGCTCTTCCGGGTTCCTGCACACAGTGAGTATGTACAGATTGGTGAACATTACTCGTCAGCTTATTGACAACATCTCTCTGACCCTAGGACCAATCCCGCAATCTTCCCAAATGAACTGATGCCATCTATCCTTAAATTCTTCAACACACCCTTCAAAACCAAGCCGCACCTTCTGGCCACGCTACCAGACGCTATAGAAGCAGTCCAGTGAATGTGAATGCTGCACTATAATATTCAAGATACGACAAGCCTTAGTGTAGAAATTGTATATCATACTCTGTATCCTACTAGTCCTACTGCATACCATCCACTCCCATGTCATGCATTCATGCCCTCGGGCTGGTGCAACCTGCCTGCCACTATCGGGCTCCAGACTGGTACTCCGGACAAACTTCACGGTGCCACGAGGCACTTCGAGGCCACCTTGTGGTGCCGTGAAGTGCCTCAAGGTGCAAACTCTGACGCCGTGAAGGCACCTTGACTTCACTTCGCAACAACACTACCCTACCCTGAATGGCAAGCTCCAGGTGGGCACTGGGTCGACATTGCATATTGGACCGGAGAATGTCGCGTGGCCCGCCACTGACTGCCTCTTACCCGTTGTCCGCAGAGAACGGCAGTCTCCCACCATCGGCGCCAAGAGCGCTCAGTATCCATTCGCACCTGTTTCACTCCAACCAGATAATTTTTGTCAGTAGTTACAGCAGGAATCAGATTATCTCACTCTATTATTAAGTGAGATAATCAAGCAGGGTAAAACCAGGTTAATTTTCCGAATTCCACGGGCATCAAAAGAAAGCCTTCCAGCAGGAATTGAACCTAAGACCTCCACACCGCAAAGGAGGTGGTGTTATCCACATGGCTTATGCAGCTACACCACTAGGGCTTTAGACTTCTGCTAAGTGCTTTAAATATATCACCATCTTTCGGTGCAAGACTTACGAAATTATTATCATCGGGGTTGAGTATTGAGTCTACAGAGCCACAGAACTGGGCACAGAGTTATGGCAACAACTTGTCTGAGGAGCCAATTACCCATAACAGACGTGAGACAAGGGGCGGAGTAATACTCTCATAGGACATAAGTAACAAAATACCAATGGGTCACTAGTTATAGGGGTAAAGAAGTAGACATGCCCTCGAGGATGTGGCAGTGATCCCATATATAGAGGGTACTGATGGTGAAACAATATAATCAGAGCCTTGATGCATGATGGGGCAGACGAACACAAGGAAGTCGAAATAGTGAGCTATGTAAGTACCACCGGAGAACGCTCATTTCTTTGAAGTCTTGCACCGAAAGAAGGTGATATATTTAACGCACTTAGCATAAGCCTAAAGCCCTAGTGGTGTAGCTGCATAAGCCATGCGGATAACACCACCTCCTTTGCGGTGTGGAGGTCTTAGGTTCAATTCCTGCTGGAAGGCTTTCTTTTGATGCCCGTGGAATTCGGAAAATTAACCCGGCTAACCTGTCCTGATTAACTCACTTAATAACAGGGCATGATCATCTGATTCCTGCTGTAACTACTGACAAAGATTATCTGGTTGGAGTGAAACAGGTGGTGGAGATCCAGGACCTCCTCCACGCGGACACCCGATTCAAGATCCTCGTCTTCGCGGGGGACCTCGCCATCGAGGCTGACAAGGCGAAGCTGCACGCGCTCGCAGAGGAGCTGGACAAGTCGGAGAACTTCGTGCGCCGGTTTGGGCGGGGAGAGACGGGCAAGTGGAAGGTGTTTGATGTGTTGTGCTTCAGCTCGGCAAAGCAGGATAAGGTCGACTATCTCTGTGAGTTTGCCACACCCACAGCGTCGCGTTTCCTGTCCCCGATCGCACAGCGCTGACTTTGTGTATCGCTATCGCAGATTTCCCGCCGTTCTTCCGCCCTCACTACTCCAAGTACGTGTCCCCTCCTCACCATTGATAATGCGACAAGAATCATATGAACGCTGACCTCTCCACTTGGCAGGGTGCTGCTCGACGACTGCGACTTGCACGGCCGGTCTGGAGGAGGCGGGTACGCCAAGTACGGCATTGACGAGCACGTTGGTGCGATCGTCGTCGTGCGCCCGGATGGTTATGTGGGCATGGTGGCCCCGCTCGACGGCGTCAAGGAGCTCAATAGCTACTTTGAGTCTTTCCTTATTTAGAGGTATAAAGGAGGTTCATGTATGGCATTCTGGGAGTTAGTTGGGAAATTGATCGTTTGCGACATTCGCCTCAGCTACGTGTTCTAGTTCCACATCTACTACTTTCGCAGTAGGCGGGGCCTCCGACACCCTTGATACAGCGGCAGCCCTGTTCTCAAGAAGACCCGGAAGAGTCGTGCGAGCCAATTACTCGCTGGAAGATGAGGGTTCCAGTACCCACGTTAGACGTCTCTCCGTGTGTTCCGCTCTCGAAGTCCTCGTCGAATGCCTTCCTATGCGCTTCCTGAAGGTCGAGCAGGAAGCGCGATACAAGCAGAGCCGTGAAGCTGCGTATGCAGATGGTCAGTTGAACGGAGTAGACAGACTTGTCATAGCCGAAGTATGCTCACGATTCCGCGAAGACCGTCACATAGCCGTAGCTGAGACTCTGGAGCGCGACGTGGATCTGGAGGTTCCGGTTAGTCCGAGTCACTGTGATATGTCAGTAGCGGCAGGCGACATACAGAGAGCATCGAAAGGATCAGATGCAGGAAGTGCAGGATAAGGAGGACGCTGGAGGGTTTCGAACGGTCTCTCGTCAGTCGCTGCTATGCGTCAAAAGGCAGAAGCCTAGGAAACAGAAGCGTACAAGAAGTACAAAGTTCCTGGAAACGCGGCGTGGGGCGTCAGAACTCGAGGAAGTACGGTACCGTTCTGCAAGAGCACGTCGGCAATGGTGAACGCCGACGTGTACCCCGAGCCTCTGCTCATGCTGTTGACGATCCCCGTCCGAGAGATAGTCGACCATGTGATTAGGATGAGGAGGAGGTCGGCGGCGAGGAAGCACGTCCGACACGCGATGACGATTGCGTTTGTTGTTGAGATATCATTAGCGCCATCTGACTCGGAGTCTCCTCGAACATAACAACCCACATCTAGCATTCGGTCAGCACCAAGGGGGATAGCAAGCACTAATGCGAGAGCGTACTTTCGGGATAACGACAGACTCAACGGGTCGACGGCCATGCACCCGAAGATAGGGTCGTAGTATCCGGTGAAACCGAAGGGATACAAAGACTGTATAGCAGTCAACAAGACGTAGGCAATGCATAGATCTATCGCAACTCACGATGTTCACTGCGGGCGCTGTGATCGACAGGACAAATATGAAAGCCGACAATGACATATATCTGCTCAGGGCGAACGCTCGCAGGCCAGCGAACGCTGGAGCGAGGCGGATGTCAGAGCCGAGATCTTGTCCCAAAGTGTACTTGACTTACCAGCCCAAGGGATGTATTGAAGCAGGGTGAAGCCTAGAACGATCTTCGCGGCAATCGCGCACCTGGCCGCGAGACAGTATTAGGATCACTGTCTTCAGTAGGGACGGTCGATTTCACCTCTGAGAAACTACTGAGTAGAAGCTCTGAACCACGAGAGGATAAACGCACCTGATCGGACATCGGTACGAACCCAGCAAGGTTCGCAAGTCGCAGTATTATGACGAGGTACCTGTTCACCATGAACAGCGCGGTAGCTCCGGTCGACTTCCAGCTCCAGAACAGCTTGATTTCCTTATCTATCGTCAGCAGATAGTCGTACAGCAAGAGTGCTGGTTGAAACCAAGTCAGCCCCAGTACGCATAATAGCATCAGCAAAATCTCCAAACACTTCCGAGGATTCCTGTGCTTGCAAAGTGCCGGGCCGGATTGCAC
>NW_027137928.1:382267-391697 GCF_003813185.1 Lentinus tigrinus ALCF2SS1-7
GTGCCATTGTTGTGTTAGCCTGTCACTTACTGATTTATATGTGTATTGTTCGTGTTACGTAATCAATAAATAACATTTCCACCTGTCTACTTGTGTGATCATTCTCGTCTTGACGATGTCCCATTCGATTGTAATCAATTCCGACCGCTAATCCTTGAGAAACGCTCTCGTATCCTGAGCTATTCTATGTAAATGCAATGCAATTCTGCGAGATTGCAAGGAGATTGCAATCTGGGGGGAAGGTCAGCGCACGCGCTTCCAATCCCTCGCACAAAGATTCCGTGGATTTTTGTGATTGGGTTCGAATTCCCTTCATTGCATGCGCTTGCGCGCTCTAAGAGATTTTGCTGATGAGGTGAACCTTTCACGCCGCGTACCTGCAGAGGCGACACGTCCGTAGGAGTTCGCAGTGCTGTGTGTAACAAGTGCTCAGTGGCATGATAGCATAAACCTTAGTTAAAAACCCACGTACAGGCTGCCGTACTCCGCGACGATCTCAGAGGTCAGTAGAGCGGCGAGGTGAGGTGACATGCCAACGAGTATAGGGAGCAAGACGTGAATACCGGCGACCTCATAAGCAGTCAGCTCTGAACGAGCTTCCATGAAGCAATAAGCGAGGGCTGTTCACGTCCGTTCTTGCAACTGCGCAGAGGAGTCATCAAGCTGCGTTATACAACGGAAGAAGGCAAGCCACAGGAGGAAGTTCATGGCGCCCGCTTCTGATTGGCTCGACGGGCACGTCGTTCCAGCCTGGTGTTATCCTGTTGCGGTATTGAGTAGTAATCGACCATTCCTCGACATGCACTTACCTAATCGAGCAGGCCGACGTTCAACATTCAACATCAAATGATGGTGCGCAACTGGAACTTGAATGTATCCATCGCCTGCATGAATGGCCACGAAACAAGGAAAGAAGCAGCTTTGTTTATACTTCGCCCAAAGCTCGACATAGCTATGTAGGTCTCCGTCAACCCCGAAGTTCATGTTCAGCCCTGCAGAAGACCCTGCGATCGGCGGAGCTGGTGTACAATGTCTGCGTGCAGCTCCTCCATGACTTCCTGCTCAGTCGATGCTCGTCAGAATAACGGAAATCCAAAGAACAGGTGTGCCATCTGTCAGCCCACGTACCTTCACCGGCTTGATCTCATGCATCAGTGTAACGCCCTGCCCACTGAAGATCACCGCATACTCAGTACTACCCTCCTCAGCCGCCTTCCCAAACCGCTCCCGCAGCATCTCGTGCGAAACGCCCGCCTCGAGATCCTCGTAGATCTTGTTCCGGATCCCGCGCCCGTTCAGACCCTCAGGCCATCCATACAGACCGAGCGCGTAGTCCATCCCGAGCGTCCGCACAGTGGATCTGGAGTTGGCGTTAAGGAGCACAGGCTTGTGCTCCGCAGGGGGCCACGGGGACTCGGGCGTGAGCGTTGATGGGTAGCACATACCGTTGCGCGCGTACCGCCGTCGCCGACACATCCCACGTCCACTGCAAGACCCTCCGACGCCCTCAGTCCTCCTCCGCATCACTCCCGATGTCTTGCGCATGTGTCGTCAACCAGAACAAGTCCGAGGCAAGCAGGAAAGAAGGCGAAGACTCCGGAACCAGTCAGCAGCCAGTTAGGAAGCGACACGTCGCCCTCGACGTCAGCCAAGAGCCTCAACAAGGTCGGAAAGGCACCCGCACCGTCCGCGACGACCCACTCGACGCCGCAGTGCAACCCGACGATGTTGCAGATCAGCCGCAGGCCAGCGCTTAACTGCGCCATACCGCGTTCGACGCGGTACCGCGTTCTGCCTCCTCCCCCGTCCCTTTCAACTTCTAACAAATTTTCGCACCCTCTTTACACCTTCAGGACTCGTACTGTAGCTTTACTTTAGTACCTACGTACCCTAGTAATGGCACACAACCCTACCCAGCTCTCCTTTCCACTTTACGCGCCCTCGTGATCGCGCCTCGCGTATGCTAGGCGATTAGCGCTCGAATCGTACTTATGTTTTTCCTCCTTCCAGCTCTTTCCACACCTTCTCGTCCTTAGCAACCTTCGGGCGAAACACACACGTCACTCTCGACCGCTCTCCTGTATATATCTGCTAGCTAGCCTCTCGAATAGAACAAGTTTAGAGCCCTCTTCGACCGCGCGACTTTGGTTTCCGTCTCGACCTCGACCTCGACTCCGACGCCTTCGTATTCCCTTAGCATCCTCTCGCTTTCGTTCAGTATCACGTTTCGCATCTCGCATTCGACTCTACAAGCCCTCGAGTGACTGCTAACGCAGTCTATTCCACCTATTCGATGAACAAGTCCACCGGCTACATCTACTCCGCGACCTCTTCCCTTTCCCATCCATCTCTCATCCATCTTCCATCCACACACTCTCACTCTCCCTTTCCCACTCGACTCCCCTTGTGCACGCCCGGACGGACCATCGCACCTTCGGATCTCACTCACGGCGAGTGTAGGTCCATCATTTTGGAGCCCACCGCGAGGGTCGAAGTTCTGAGCCGCTACACCTGGCGAGTCCTTCATCATCCACACCCTCTTCGCTCACTATCTCTTCCATCTCCAGCTCGTCGTCCGAGACCTTTCCCCTGCGTCCGGTCGATTGGAGCCATCCTCAACCTCACAACACGTCTCGATCGACCCGCGCCTCACAACAGCGCGAACTAGAGCGTGAAGACTTCCGCTCCGAGTTCAATAACGCAGTACCCGACCCCGACGACTCTACCGATCTTTTCGACCACGTCCCCTCCCCTCTCGCCGCCCACCACCGACTCTCTGACTCGGACTCGGACTCAGACGACGCAGCCGCAGCCCGCGAACTTTTCCGTACGCCGTCCGCATCTCCCATAACTCGATCACGCTCCCTCTCTCCCCACAGATCCGCCTCTCGTTCTTCGACACTCTCACTGCCTCCAGACAACTTCGACGTCCCCTTTTCCCAGTGGTCGCAACTCCCGCTCACATTCCCCGGCACAGATCTTCCTTCATTCCGACCCATCCTCGCTTCCGCTCTCCAACGTCTCCAAGCCCAAATGGCCCAACCTGCACCTTTCCGTATGCCACCGCGCGGCAGCGCAGGCGCTCCCTCTTTCGACCCCAACTCCGACGTCCGCTCGATCATCGGATTTTTCGAAGACCTCAAGTATTGTTTCACACAAGCAGGCGTCAGCAGCCCAAGGGAGAAGAAGGACCATGCGGTTCGCTACGCTCCGGACACCGAGAAGGCGATTTGGCGATCATATCCAGAGTTGAAGGAGCCGATGAAGTCCTGGGACGACTTCAAGAATGCTGTACTTGCGGAGTACATCGGCGACGGCGGCAAGATGCTCTTCACCCTCCGCGACCTCGACATGCTCGTCAGCATGACGGCGAAGAATGGTGTTCACTCCATCAAGGAGTTCAACGAATACTCACGCAAATTCCGGGACATTGCGACGTTCTTGGTGAGCGGAGGGTACCTTCGCGAGGACGATCGTGATTACTGCTTCCTACAGGGTTTACAGGACAGCTTTCGAACGCAGGTGCTGGAACGCTTGAGGATTACACACCCGGAGGTCCTGGCCCCTCGACAGCAGTACTCTATCACTCAAGTCACCGAGGCCGTTCGTCACATCCTCGAGGCGACCGTCCCTTCATCCTTTGCCCATCACCACTTCGCATCTAGTGCATAGCAGGGGTAAACCCTTGGGTATCCTGAATGGTACCCTGGCCCTTACCCTTCAAGGGTACATACCCTCCATTGAGGGTAAGGGTTCTGCCAAGGGTATCAAGGGTAGGGGTTACCCTTGAGGGTTTATAAATAAATAATGACATAATAGGTATGCAGAGACTAGTTAGAGCATAAAATATACCTTTGGAGATTAAAGAAACCTATTGGTACATCCTAGAAGAGTGATAATGATAGTAAGTACAAGTAATAGCTTCGCATCGCCAACACCCTCATGATATGAAGGGTTGGAGAAGGGTCGAAGGGTCACTCAATGACTACCCTGGCCCTTACCCTTGGATACCCTTACCCCTGACCCTTGAGGGGTCTGCCTACCCCTGCCATGCACTATTCGCATCTCCCGCACCCTCCTCCTCTCCATACACCTCTACCGCCACACCGTCGCCCGTCAAGTCCGAGCTCGCTGAAGTAACGGAGGCTCTCAAAGCCATGGCATCCGCTTTTGCTCAGTTCCAGCGTGCTCAGCTCGCCTCTGCGTCCCAGCCACCCGTCGCTCTTGGTCCCGCTGCTCGACAACTCCCTCCGCACATGTCCGCTTCGCAGAACATTACGCAGCCCGCACCCGGTCCCCGGACGTGCTTCTATTGCGGGGATCCGACGCACACGATCCGCCGCTGTGCTCAAGTTGAAGCGGACATTCAGGCTGGCCTCGTCACGCGGAACGAGCGGCTGGAGGTCGTTCTCGTGAACGGCAGCTATGTACCTTCTACCATCTCCGGAGCTACACTTCGCGAGCGTGTCCAGGAGTACTACCGGCAGCATCCCGAGGTCCGCTCGACGGCGCCGGCAGCGCCTCAGCTTTTCTTCTCACCAGTCTCCCACACCGTCACCCCCACGACGACGCAGGCGCCCTCCTACCTTGCCTCCCAAGCTCCTTCGCCTTCACTACCCACCTCGACTGGCGGCCTCATCCATACCTTCGACCAGGACCAGCGGATCGACAGCCTGCGACGGGAGCTATATGCATTGGAGCGGCAGCGAGCACAACGGCAGCGCGTCGTGCAAGAGGCGGCAGATCAGTCTCGAGCGCGAGCGGATCGAGCACAGAAAAGGGCTGTCCGTTTTGCAGAACAGCCTCCTCGCGTCGCTGACACTCCTGTTTCAGAAGCCCGTATTGAAGAGCTACCGGATGAGCCATCAAGCGATAAGGATGCGCACAGTCTCCCGCCTGTCACGTCCCAGCCTTCGAGCGAGCAGCCGTGTCTACAGGTACCGTCGGTGCCCGCTCAGGCTCCATCTGTTCCCTCTGCATCCCAGCCAGCTAGTTCTACGTCAGCCCCTGCCGCACACGAGCCAGCTCCCCCGGAACACCCGTACCGCGATGCTCGAGATGCGACTTATGTCCCTCCTCAGCAGCGTAACTTCGCCGCTCCTCCCGCTCGTCCTCCAGCTCCACCGAAGAAGCAAGAACTGGCGTATCGCACGCAAGCACCCATCTACGACCCACGGCACGCGGCAAACGTCTTCAAGCGGTGCATGGAGTCGCAGATCACTCTTAGCCAAGAGAAGCTGCTCTCCATTGCGCCGGACGTTCGGCAGCAAACTCGAGAGGCTTGTTCGTCGTGTCGTGTCGCCGCTGGGCCAGAGCCTGTCCTTGTGCAAGAGGATCCCACCGACCCCATCCTTCCTAGCCCTTACGACGACTCCGCCGACGCCATGCCATGCAAACCGGTGGAGTCTTTCCTCAACTCGATGCCGGTTAGCTTCGCTCAAGCCTCGCAAGCTCCGCCCCCTGGTGCGATCGTTGTACAAGACCCATACGAGGTGTATCTCCGCACTCTGCCGCCAGGAGAAGACCCGGTCCCGCTGCGAGTCTCCCTCGAGTCTGCCGCTGTCCGAGCGATCGAAGGCGTGTTCTGCAACAAGGCCCGCGTTTCATGCATCCTCGACAGTGGCTCGGCCATCATCTCTATGTCAGAAGGCGTCGCACACACCCTCGGCATCGACTACGACCACCGGCTCACAATCCCGATGCAAACCGCGAACGGCAGCGTCACCTCCACCCTCGGTCTTGCGCGCAACGTCCCCGTCCGCTTCGGCTCCATTGTGGTCTATCTACAGATACATGTCATCCCTGACGCGCCCTACGACGTTCTCCTAGGCCGACCATTCGACGTCCTCACCTCCAGTTCCGTCCAGACCAACTCCGACAGTTCTCAAACCATCACCCTCTATGACCCCAATTCGGACCTCGAGACCACTATCCCGACGCTGCCGCGCATTGACCCGGAGTTCACGCGTGCCTCCTCTGACCCGACACATCGTCAGAAGCGTCCGAGCCCGGGTTTTCAAGCCGGCTCGAGGATCTGATCGACTGTGACCAGGGAGAAGCCACGATCATACTCAGCAGTATTCCTGGACGTCTGGACACTCTTACTATAGATGCTCTTTCGCTCCTGGACACAGACTTTGACCCTTCCGTACATTTAGACTTACTCTATCTCTCTACTTGCAATCCTGAATTATTAGGTTCCGATTCTTTATCCGACCCCTCCTTTCCGTACGCAACATTCTATAATCACGCTCCAGAACCTGCTTTCCTTTCAACGCCGTCCTTTCAGCCTTCGTCACGCCATGAACTGCCTTCAGAACAATGCATTCCCATTTTTTCTATCCATTCACACGTCTTGGACCGCACTACCTCTATTCCTTCAACCGTTAATCATTCATCCTCACCATCTTTAACTTGCTCTCCATTTGTTCCCTCCGCTTCATCACCCTCAGACACCTCAGTCCCCGTCTACGCCGCCGCCAAGCGCAAGTACAAACCTGTCGCCAAGAAAGTCAAGCCGGTCCTCGCGCCCCTCCCCGACCAATTCCGCATTGTACGCAAGATCGAAGGCGACCCTCTTGCCGACATGCCGCCCCTCTCTCCGCATCCCCCACCCTTCGTTCCAACTGGTCGGTACACGCAAGAGCACAAGGACACGATGGACAAGCTTCACGGCGGCGACTTCCTCTGGCCGGAAGAACGCGCCCTCCTCCACCAGCTCATAATGCAGCAAAATGAAGCCTTTGCCTGGAACGACGAGGAGCGCGGCCAGTTCCGCGAGGACTTCTTCCCTCCAGTCGTCATCCCCACCATCCCGCACCGTCCTTGGGTCCAGCGCAACATACCGATCCCTCCCGGACTCTTCGACGAGGTCTGCGCGATCATCCGCCGCAAAGAAGCCGCTGGAGTTTACGAGCCATCGAACTCCTCGTACCGGTCAAGATGGTTCTGTGTGGTGAAGAAAGACGGCAAGTCCCTCCGTCTTGTCCATTCCCTCGAACCGTTAAATGCCGTGACCATTGCGCACTCGGGTGTGCCTCCTTTTACAGAGCAGCTTGCGGAGAGCTTCGCCGGTCGCGCATGCGGCGGAGCCCTCGACTTATACGTCGGCTACGACGAGCGCAAGATCGCCGAGGAGTCCCACGACCTCACGACCTTCCAGACACCTTATGGCGCGCGTCGACTCGTCACCCTGCCCATGGGTTGGACAAACTCAGTGCCGATCTTTCATGAAGACGTCTGCTTCATCTTCCAAGCTGAGATCCCCCACATTACCCAGCCCTTCATCGACGACATCCCTATTCGAGGCCCCACAACACGCTACGAACTTCCGGACGGCGGCTTCGAGACGATACCAGAGAATCCGGGCATTCGACGATTCGTCTGGGAGCACCTCAATAACGTCAACCGCATTGTGCAGCGCATGAAGTATTGTGGCGGTACGTTCTCCGGGCTCAAGTCTATACTGATAGCTCCGGAGTACACAGTTGTCGGCCACCGCTGTACATACGCTGGACGCGTCCCGGAGCCGAGCAACTACGCGAAGATTGTCAACTGGGGACCTTGTCAAGACGTCTCCGACGTGCGAGCCTTCCTAGGCACGGTCGGCGTCGCTCGCTCTTTCATCCAGAACTTTGGCAAACGAGCTTGGCCACTCACCCAGCTCACACGCAAAGGCTCCGTCTTTGTCTGGGGTCCAGAGCAGCAAGCCGCCATGGACGATCTCAAAGACGCGCTCATTCATTCCCCTGCCCTCCGTCCCATCGACTACTCATCTCCTGCTGAGGTTATCCTCGCGGTAGACACTTCGTACATTGCGATTGGCTACCTCCTCGCTCAGTGCGATCTGGACGACCCCTCCCGCCGCTATTACGCTCGTTTCGGATCCATTACCCTCAATGCTCGTGAGTCTGGTTACTCACAAGCTAAACTCGAAATCTACGGCCTCTACCGCTCGCTCAAGGCATGCAAACGCTTTCTCATCGGCGTACGCAATTTAGTCGTCGAGGTCGACGCTAGGTACATTCAAGGCATGCTCAACAATCCCGACGAAGCTCCAAGCGCGACCATCAACCGTTGGATTGTTACAATCCTCACATTCCACTTCCGCCTAGTCCACGTCCCTGGAGTCTGTCATGGACCGGACGGTTTGTCTCGTCGCCGTCCTCAGCCCCTCGACAACGACTCTCCAGTTCCCGATGAAGAAGATGACTGGATCGATCGACTCAACGGCCTCCTCCACCTCATCAACCCTTCCCCACCCATCCTTCGCTCCGCTCATCATCGTCCGCTCCCTCTATTCACTCAGATCTCCGCCTCTCCTTCCCCCGAGTGCATTCCTGCTCCCACCACCATTCCCCGCTCCGCTTCCGCTCAACTCGAAGATGAACGTCTTCACGATAGGGCCCAGCACGAGTGACCCGCGGATGTACCCGTTATCCGTACCCACGGGTTTTCAAAATCCAAAGGTCATACCCGCATCCTTACGGGTATGTTCCCACGGATTACCCATACCTGTGGGTATGATATTCGGATACCCGTGGGTTTATGCAGCGTGCAGATTACCCAGGTGACACCCTAATGTTGTAGGCACGAACCGTGGGATTCTAATGATATGTCACACGAATTTTTCCGATCAAAACTGAGTGTGCTAGAGGCGAAATAAACTTGCCCAAATCCGGAAGTATAGGCTGTCTTTCGTGCCCACGAGCGCTTATTTACCATTTTGGGCGCGAAAGACAGCCCATCCTTCCGGATTTGGGCAAGTTTATTTTCAACATAGCACACTCAGTTTTGATCGGAAACATATGTATATTATATCATCAGAATCCCACGGCTAGTGGCTACAACATTAGGTTGTGCAGGTACCCACGGGTTTACCTAGCCATACCCGCATCCTTGAAAACCCGTGGGAAACAGGTACTTATACCCGCAGATGTACTTACCCATGGGTATTCCCACGGATTTATCCTTGGGTACCCACGGGTTTTGCTAACTCGTGCTGGGCCCTACTTCACGACGTCCTCAAGTACCTTACTACCTTTGAACGACCCCCATCCCTTTCCGACGACTCCTTCGCCACCTTCCACCGCTATGCCACCCGGTTCTATGTCTGCCAAGGCCGTCTGTGGCGACGTGCAGGCTCCTCTGGCTTCGATCGTCTCGTCGTCTGGCCAGAACGTCGTCTCGACATCCTCAAGCAAGCACATGACGATGTCGCACACAAAGGCACGTACGCCACCTCCGCTCTTATTGCTGAACGTTTCTGGTGGCCACAGATGCAGGCAGACGTCGTCTGGTACGTCCGGACGTGCCATCTGTGCCAGACACGCCAACTCCGCCAAGTCCTCATCCCTCCCACTGTCCCTATCCCTCCGTCCATCTTCGTCCGCTTCCACGTCGACTCTATGCATCTTCCGACATCTGCCGG
>NW_027137928.1:393037-437779 GCF_003813185.1 Lentinus tigrinus ALCF2SS1-7
AGTCCAACGCCGACTCCCATACCACTCGTATCTGCGCAGACTTGGACCGAGGACGGTCCAGATCTAAGTGGAGAGGAGATGATGGGTAGCACATAGTGTTGAAAAGTCCGGTCCTGTCCGGTCTTTTGACCTTAGAGTAGGAGGACCGGACTTGGGACCGGGGACCGGACTGGGTCCCAGTTGCTGGACCGGACTGGGGACACGTGTCCTTACAAGGACACATAAGGACACCAGTCCTAGGATCGGTCCGGACGAGTCCTGTGCTAGGACCAGTCCGGACTGATCTTCTGAGATCCGAGGACCGGTCCTGACTTGCTGCATGACGGTCAGTAATCTGCATATGGCGGAGGGATTAACTAGTTCAAGTCAAACTCTAAACTATCTACGCTGTCCAAATCGTCGTCACGCTCATTGTCTTCATCGTCATAGAGTGCAACCTCGTCCTCCCACATCACCTCGAACTCATGTAAGAACACCTCATCCACAACACCATCATTCATGCGTGCGTAGTCGACAATCGTCTCCCTGAGGTGACGGTCCAACGTCTGAAGTTCTTCAAAAGTGTCAGTGCCCAGGCGAGACCGGCGATCGGTCGAGACCTGCTTCCCACGCGAGAACAGCTCCTCAACTTCGACTGAGGATGCCGGGATAGCCATGACGTTGAGAGAGATACGAGCGACTGTCGGGTAGGTGCGCCAGTAGACCTTAGTGTTAGACAGATCAGAACATAGTCAGATGCCAGAGATATCGCGAGAGAGACATACCGACCAATACTGCAGAGGGTCCGTGTCCTTGTTCACGTCCGGCATGGGGTCCGTAAGATAGCGTCGCAGTTCATCTTGCCACCCAAGGTCATCATCAGCCGTTGCGAGGCGGCGACGACGTGCACGGTCAAAGTCGTCGTCGTCGTCGTCGTTGTTGTGTTCCGCAGGCCCGGAAGGGGACGTGTGTCGGGCACTGTCGTCAGAAGGAGATGCGGAGTAGGGAACACCACGGGTAACCCCCGGGTTTTTTTGGACTGACCCCTACCCGACCCGCCAAAACCCGTACCCGTGAACCCGCGGGTTCCCACGGGTACGGGTTAAGCGCCGGGTTCACGGGTATCCTCGGGTACGGGTCAATTCACGGGTACCCACGGGTACAACCTCATGTTGTAGCCATGAACCGTGGGATTCTAACGGTATGTCACACATATGTTTCCGATCAAAACTGAATGTGCTAGAGGCGAAATAAACTTGCCCAAATCCGGAAGTATAGGCTGTCTTTGCGTGCCCAGCGGGCGCTTAATTACCAAATCGAGCATGAAAGACAGCCCATCCTTCCGGATTTGGGCAAGTTTATTTCCCCTCTAGCACATTCAGTTTTGATCGGAAAAATACGTGTAATATACCGTCAGAATCCCACGGTTTGTGGCTACAACATGAGGGTATCACGAGACTAAGCCAAAACCCGTGACCCGCGGGTAAGGGTCACGGGTTTGGAGGTCGTGACAATTTGTGACCCTTACCCGTACCCTTGCACAAACCCGTGACAAACCCTCACGGGTTCTGCAACCCGTGGTGTTCCCTAATGCGGAGTGTGAAGATGCCACACTGTCACCAGGCTTCTGTCTCGAGGGCTCGTTCTTCAGCCGCTGTGGCCAAAACTCGCGCATCTATCATGTTGGAACAGATACCTAATGAGCAAGACATGTCCAGATTTTTGTGTCACATTTAGACGTGACTTACCGCGTTCTCGACAACCTTACGCGCCTCCGCAGTCCAGTTCTTGGCATCTGGATTCCCTGCACGAATCTCTGCCTGCTGTTCTGCTTCGCCGCCCCATTTCTGCTCTATATAGTCTAGCTTGTAGTATGGTTGGCAGACTGGGGGAAGAGCGATCAGTCATGAGGATACCTGGTATGGTCGTCAGAGACTGCTGAGAGAGGGAGTACGTACACTGCGCGAGGATGTAAGCATCGGTGTTATCGAGCTTGAGGTAGTACTTGCGGAGCTTGTCCAGACCGCGATCCAGCGCCGGATGGAAAAGCGCGAACTTCGGGTCGGCACGACGTTTCTCCCAGCGTGTGAGTAGCGCTTCTAGCGAGGGGATCGCACGGTGCAAGCAGGGCACACCTTTCTCATAGAAAGACTGTATATACCGTGTCGCATCCTGTAGATAGTGTCAGGCTCAATTGCATGACATGTTTTGCGACACTACTTACTTCGAGCAGGTCGGCACAGAGCTTGACACGGTCCCAATCGGACTTGTTCAGCCTGAACGCCGTCCATGGGATCTTCTTCTCGATCTTGCCATTCTTGCGGACGGTCGTGATGGGACCAAAACGACGGTCTGCATTGTCGATAAAGTCGTCGATTGCCTGAGGGGAAGAGAACAGGTGGAATCAGTAACGCTGCATGCATGATTAAGGCGACACAGGTGAGAGGCATACCTCACGGAGATCCCACGCAGTGCGTGCCATCTTGTGCGCGCTGCCCCAGCGAACATTTGAATGCAGGGGAATTTTGATGGGCTTCTCCCTTCCCGCGTCGATCTGCGCTTTAAAGAACACCTCTTGGCGGGGCCCAGATGCCTGCAGCTGTGATCGCATAAGACACGTCAGTACGCGCTCAGCCCAAGCTCGATGCAACTAGCAAGTATGCACCTTGATGGCGAGAGTACGGATCGATGCAATCACATCGAGACCGCCTGTGCTAATCCGGTTCTCGGGCAGGGAGGGATCAAACTCCCAGATCGCCTCCCGCGACTCGATTACCGCTACATGAGTCACTTCGCCCATGAAGCTCTCGATCCCGAGTTGCACGGAATGGCTAAGGCATCTGGGCAGACATCAGCGCAAAGGTGAGCCATCAGTACAATGAGTAACTCACCCCAAACGACGCTGCCGAGCCTTCCAATCCTTGACACCACGCCGCTTGAGCAGTTTTGAAATAACCACGATTGTCTTGTCGTTATTGGTAGCGTTGTCTGCGGTGACATGTCCTAGCTGAATATCCGAGGGGGATCAGAAGATGCAGTCGATCTGACAGCGGCAGCATTCATGACGCACCTTGTTCTTCTCTGGTGCAGTCTTTGTCGTGATTCCTGCACGGTCCGTGAATCGCAGGAACCATCGCGCAAGATTCTCGCCTGTGTGGTCACCGCTCACCGCACGAGATGCGATGACCTCGACCCGGAGCACCCACGGCTTGTCCGCATGGAATTCGATCCAGTGCACGAGCATGCCGAGGATGCTCGCGCTCGTGTGGTCTTGGGTCCACAGATCCCAATTGACGGACGCGTCTCCTGGGGCCGCTTGAATTGCACGTTGTACGTTCTCCATGAAGTCGACAAACTTGTTGTGGATGTTCGTTTTCACCTTCGCTCGCGTTGGGAGCTCTGAGCGCGTAGTCTTCGGACGCATCACTACCAGACAGTTAGTGAATGTAACGTCCTCGGTGACCAGAAGTGCCTGTCATTCGAGTAATTAGCATAATGAAAAGATCGTCCCACCATCGCGATGTACCTGTGCGCCGCATACGACGTGTGTGGTGACTGCGTCGATAATGCCCTGTTGCGAGAAGGCGCTGGGCGTCTCCACCTTGCGGACGACCCCATCAAGCGTCGTCTGAACCTTATTGTCCCTCGCCGCTTTCTCTCTCTCCTTCTTTCTCGCTGCCTGCAACGCTTTCGGCATCGCCGACTCTTTCTGCTTGATATTTCCCTCCTCGCATCGCTTCTCGTACTCCGCGTAATGCTTGCTCCCAATGTGCCGTCGACAGGTCGCATTCGCACCCTTGTACCATCCCGCACGCCCACCTTTCGTCTTTCGGATCGCCTCATCCTCCCTGCACCGGAGCGAGTGAGCCTCGAGAATATGGTCACGGTTATCGAGGTGAGTACTTACTTGCATATCAGACACCATCTCCCCTTTTCCTTCACGCGATCGCCATCTGCGTAGCGAAACACGACCTCCTTCTGTGCTGAGAAGATCGTCAACAAATCCCTCGTCATCTCCTCCTTCGTCTGCGTTTTGGGGCGCACTCGAAGCTGAACGGTACGCAAACTGATCTCTATCACCATTTTTACAATAGAGCTGACATGTACTCACTTCCTCGTCATCGTCATCATCATCCCCATCCCCATCATCGTCCTTGTCCTCGTCCTCGTCCTCGTCATCATCTGCGCCATTACTCTCCGCCTGCCCTTGGTCTATCTCCTCAACCTCCTCTCCATTCGCCTGCGGTTGGTCACCATCCTCCTCCTCGATCTCCTTCTCCTCTTCGACCTCCGCAGCCTCATCATCCGCATGTCTCGCCTTCGTACGTGCGCGCTTCATGCTGATGTTCTGCCGCCCGCTCGATTTCTTACGCTTCCCATTGGCAGTCGTTTCCTCATCGCTGGAGATATACTGCACGTCCTCGTGTTGAGCTTTCTTTTTCAACTTTGCAATTGGAGCTTTCTTTCCCCCGCGACCACCGCCTCGATTGCCTCGTGCCATCAGAAACGGTAGATTGATAGACGGTTGATAGACGCAAGTAGGATAGATAGAGTAAAGATGAATACCAGGCGCGTCAGAAGCAAAGAACACGGAGAGCTCGACCGCATCATATGCTATGTGTCTACTTTTATATTCGGATCCTTTCGGAGGACAGAGGTTGCTCGGCCGAGCGACGCTGAGCGCTGACGCGGACGCTCCGATGGCGTGATAGAGCAGGACTTAGGACTGATCCTCTGGATGTGTCCGGAGACTGGTCCAGACCAGTCCTACATGGTCCTGCAAGGGAGCACTATGGGGTAGGACTGAGGACACATAGGAGAACAGGACACATAGAGGACACATGATAAGTCCTGTCCCAATGTGTCCAGGTCCAGTCCTCAGACATGTCCTCCATGTGTCCTGGGACAGGATTTTGCAACACTAGTAGCACATACCGTTGCGCGCGTACCGCCGTCGCCGACACGTCCCACGTCCACTGCAAGACCCTCCGACGCCCTCAGTCCTCCTCCGCATCACTCCCGATGTCTTGCGCATGTGTCGTCGACCAGAACAAGTCCGAGGCAAGCAGGAAAGAAGGCGAAGACTCCGGAACCAGTCAGCAGCCAGTTAGGAAGCGACACGTCGCCCTCGACGTCAGCCAAGAGCCTCAACAAGGTCGGAAAGGCATCCGCACCGTCCGCGACGACCCACTCGACGCCGCAGTGCAACCCGACGATGTTGCGGATCAGCCGCAGGCCAGCGCTTAACTGCGCCATACCGCGCTCGACGCGGTACCGCGTTCTGCCTCCTCCCCCGTCCCTTTCGACTTCTAACAAATTTTTGCACCCTCTTTACACCTTCAGGACTCGTACTGTAGCTTTACTTTAGTACCTACGTACCCTAGTAATGGCACACAACCCTACCCAGCTCTCCTTTCCACTTTACGCGCCCTCGTGATCGCGCCTCGCGTATGCTAGGCGATTAGCGCTCGAATCGTACTTATGTTTTTCCTCCTTCCAGCTCTTTCCACACCTTCTCGTCCTTAGCAACCTTCGGGCGAAACACACACGTCACTCTCGACCGCTCTCCTGTATATATCTGCTAGCTAGCCTCTCGAATAGAACAAGTTTAGAGCCCTCTTCGACCGCGCGACTTTGGTTTCCGTCTCGACCTCGACCTCGACTCCGACGCCTTCGTATTCCCTTAGCATCCTCTCGCTTTCGTTCAGTATCACGTTTCGCATCTCGCATTCGACTCTACAAGCCCTCGAGTGACTGCTAACGCAGTCTATTCCACCTATTCGACGAACAAGTCCACCGGCTACATCTACTCCGCGACCTCTTCCCTTTCCCATCCATCTCTCATCCATCTTCCATCCACACACTCTCACTCTCCCTTTCCCACTCGACTCCCCTTGTGCACGCCCGGACGGACCATCGCACCTTCGGATCTCACTCACGGCGAGTGTAGGTCCATCAGCGTAAAGCGCGTGCCTAGCACGACTCCCGCGGCCCCGAGAGTGAGGTAGGCGGCGGCTTGGGTTCCATTGGCGAGGCCTCCGGCGGCGAGGACGGGGGGCGCGTTGTTCGCCGGGAGGGCTGCGAGGAGCTCGCACACGAATGTGAAGGTGCTGGGCGCGTGTGCGCCACCGTGTCCTCCGGCCTCGGTTCCTGGAAGACAGTGGCGCATGTCAGAATTGTGTGTATGACGAAGATAGATATCACTCGGAGATGGTACGGAATATGTACTGTCTGAGACCAGCGGAGTGGGAATGGAGAGTAACGGACCTTGTGCAACAATCACGTCGGCCTTCCACTCGTTGGCTGCAAGGAGCGCCTCGCCAACCGAAGTGGCTTGGACAAAGATGAGAGGCTTGTGCTGAGAGCGCGCAGCTGCGGGGGAAGTGCGGGCGTACTGGATCCAGCGATGGATGTCGGTACCGAAGGCCAGCCAGAACGCCTTGACATTGTTGTCTAGAATAGCATCGATCTTTGCCTTCGCAGCCTCCTCGTCAGCGTCAAGCATCCACGCGATCAGGCCGACGCCGATGGGGAGCGGCTTGTCCCCGAGATCTGGATAGGTCTTCCGGAGCGAGGAGAGTTCTTCGCGCAGCTTCTCTGGGGGAGTGAACGCTGGAGATGTACCACGAAGTCTCAGAATCAGGGGCTGGAGATGCAGGATGAGGCGTACCTGCTCCTAGAAAGCCAAACCCTCCCCCACGGGTAGCCTCGGCCTAGATCGCGGAAATCAGAGATAGGCTGTGAGTTCAACGTTGACGTAAAGCCTCACAGCATGATGGGTGGTGGTCGCAAGGGCCATGGGTGGGCTTACCACCGGAACGGCGATGCCTGGATCATCAATCAGTAAGTAACGTTGAGTATGCTATAAGGCGGACATACCGAGAAGACGCGTAAAACTGGTGTTGACGGGTTCCATGTCGCGGTAGCAGCATTTGAAGCAACCGCAGTCCCGAACGTAAGCTCCTCTTTATGCCACTCTCCGAGATCCTGCGCAATGGGTGATACCCAAGAACACCGAGCGTGGCCGTAGTTCCTGCTGACATCCCTTCCAGTTACGAGCAGGTGATCGATACTGAGTTAGACTTTGGATGTTTGATATGGCCTTTGGGGACTCGGCGGTAAGCCGACACGTAGTAGTCACCACAAAGCCGAGGCGTCCCCGAGGTGTTGTGATCAGCGTCCCCCACTGATATCGATGTGGACCGGACTGCGACAATGAGGCCAAGGGTGCAAATTTCGGGCGAGTCGCAGACGTCAGATGTCTGGATCATGCGCCGTAGTACCTGAGCCTTCATTTACACTCAGTGACTCGAGGACTGTACTAGGACACGATATGTCAGCGTAGAAGGAATCGCAGCATCTAGTCTCGTACCTCCTCAGTTTCAGTTTCAGTTTCAGCAAGTCACATAGTCATGTAATCTTGCAGTGAGCTCCTGGTTACTGGTAGCGTCATCATCATCATGGTCGAGACTCGAGAGCGAGGATGTTCATGCACATAGACGCTAGTATTCCGTGGGCGCTCCGGATTGCTAGCCTTGCACGGCTTGTCCTCTTTCCATCATTTAACTATGTCGTCTCAGCTATACCGTCTAAATCGTAACGTCAGTCACCCCTCGGTCTCGGGAACCCCTGCAGATGCCTAGCTCTGACGTCGCCGGATACATCTGCTCAAGTGAACCTCGTGCAAGTTTCCTCACGACTCCGAGACGCCAACTATTGGAAGCTTCAGAATCACAAGATCTCGAGGCCAACCTCAAGTCGACGATGAAGAGGAGCCCAAACAAGAGTATCTACATGGAGCCTCTCGGTTAGGAGTTCTCACTGCTCAGTCACAGTTGGGATCGCGGAGGGTACATTCGTCATCATCTCCTCTGCGAAGGATGTTGAAACCGTGATACATGCGAGTAAGTAGAACAGTACCGTGTCGGATCCCTTCAATTTCCCTGGGGCAGAAGGTCTGAACGTAACCTCATGAAGCGTAGGCATCTCGCTCGCGAGCTTCATAGCGAATGCGGTGATGTCTAACCCTTCTGGCATGGTCTCCATTACGACGAAACGGAGAGCCCGCAGAGGGATGCCTTGTATAGCAGAGGCGAGGGTCTCCGGTTGCCAACCCCGTGTTTGCTCCAGCTCTGTCTCCGGACACGGACCCATCAGGTACGTGCAGAATCGCTGCATCGACGTTCTTACATCAATTATGTAACGTCCATAGCTTGTTGAATCAAAGGCGGCGGGGACATACTTTCTTGGCGCTATAAAATTCGTCTTGAACAAAACTATGGCGGAGTCGAGTAGATCCTATCCGCCGAGACCGTCAGCAGTTTGGTTGTGCATGTGAGTGCATCCGTTTCTCTTCCTGCTAGACAGTACGGTATCAGGTAACTGTGATATCGCCACCCGCGTCATGCTTCCAAGTGCCAATGACAGCCTGTCCCAAGTTCTCACACTCATCACGATTGCCCTATCCTGCGGGCTCGCGGAACTCGTCGCATGTAGCCCTGTATACGCTAGAAGCATGAGGCTATTGAGAACAGTGTGCGCTGTTGGGCGTGTAGAATGCAGCTGTCGGTCTGCTATAGCTTCTCAATGTCCATATCTGATCTCTCCTGACATCCTAGGTCCCATGTCTATCGAGAGACAACCGGAACTTTCCCAGCTCCGCACTCCCTTGGTCACACCAGCATATCAACACAGTCTGTCTTCACATCATGCTGTCAGTAACGAAGAGATTCCGGACGTCATGAGCGTACAGGCTTCCAAGCAAGCGATCCTGAGGCATCTTCGTTCGTAGATGTAGATCCTTCCTTGATCTGGCGTGAAGCATGGTAGCTTACACCCAAAGTGTATATACTGAGCACCACAGGTACTGTAAAGCGTCGTCGACATCCCCATTGCCGACAAGCGACTCAGGATGTCTTCAGGGGACGATGCCGCCGCTCTTATTGCAACCGTGGATGCCCTGTCCGTCCTACTTCTTTCCTCATCTGAACCTCGCACTCACTTCTGTCTGAATGGTAACCACAGGAGGACCGCGTCCTATTGTTCCGTCGTCGTTGCTGGTGAGCATTTCTTGACCAGGACTGAGTTTGAGCCCACCTTGATACCGTCGCGAAGTCGTAGTGATATACGAGTACTCGATCACTGTCGGAAGGGAGGTCCGGCTCTTCTGGGGCAAGAAGATCACCGGGGCGGCTATTCTCTTCTTCCTGAATAGGTACATCGTCCTGGGGTTCAACACCTACGCCCTCGCGAACAGTTCGATCCCAGTCTCGGACGTGGTAAGTCTGCAGGCGTCGTCTCATACATCCGATCACTCATGCAAACACGACCCTAGGTGTAGGTGCCGAGTGCAGGGAGCCGCGGTGGGGCGTGTCTAATCCTGAGTGTACAGGTGCTCGCGGACTGTGCAAGCAAATCGGGCGTTACAGATTGCACAGTACATACCCTGGGCAGGTACGTGATATCACTCTGCGGTGATCTAGTGCCCTTCGATGGTCGCACTCACGGCGCAACACAGTCTTTACGGGGTTGCGGGCTTTCGCTCTGTGCAGAAGCTGGTTCCTTTCACTTCTCGCATTCGCTCTTTCCATGGTGTCTGTCGTCATCAATCTTGTGAGTATGTTCGGGACTTTATCTTGGACACAGCTGATCTATGAGCGACGCGTATGCACAGGTTGACTATGCGTTTGGGGTCGGTGGCGTGAACGTCTCTCTGTTCGGGTGCATCACAGTCGAAGGCATAAGCCTCGACCTAGCGAAGAAGTGAGTGAATCTCTGATGACTATCTCTCTCTTTGTCTGACTGTCATGACAGATGTAGGGGATCCGTACCAACTCGTGATGCGTATACACGTTGCTGACCATTCCCTCGACCAGTCACGATCCTGTCTCGGACGTGTCTGATCTCAGCAGACGCCCTCCTCGTGGGCATCACTTGGTCGCGGTTGTCCCGACGCGGCCTGAGACATGTGGAGTCGACAAATCTCTTCACAGAAGTTTTGCTGCGTGATGGTGCGTGCGTGGTTTGTGTTTGGACCTCTACGGGCTGTGTCTGATGGGATAATGCACAGGTACTCTCTACTTCATGTGTGTTGCGTTCATTGAGCCCTCAATGGGGTTATGCTGACGCAAACGAACCAGTATCCTGCTCATCATGAACTCTCTCCATTTGACGTTTTCGTTGTTGGCGGTGAGTTCTCTGCTGTTGAGCATGTCAGGACGTCGCGCTCATCACAGGCACAGATCGCCGGGGTGCCGTTACAAGCCGTCAGCCTGATACCGCTGTTCACAGAGCCGTACGTTTCTGTGACCGCCCTATGGTGTACAAACTAACCTAGCTGCCGTATGATACCCAGGTTGACCGCAAATCTCATTTCCCGCTTCCTCCTCAACCTCCAGTCCGTCAACCAGAAGGTCACCGGAGAAGACTTCCAAACCACACACGGCGGAAGTGGGGATCATGCCGATTCCCTCGTGTTCCAGCGCGTTGTCGGGTCTATCGCGTCCTCCTTCGACCCATCCCTTGGCTATGAGGACGACGAGCACAGTAACGGGATCTCGGGGGGCACGCGTACCTCTGAGTATGAGCTGACTGCGCGTTCCGTGCAGGCTGCCGCGCGGTCCGACGAGGTGAAGGATGCGCCGGGTGACGCTGGCATTGTCGAGGTTCCGATGCTGCACAAGTCCAGCAACGGAGCCGAGCTAGAGGGGGCGTCGGCTTGAAGGCTGTTGGACCGGGATTTGGACTGGCGTCACCCTCTGCGTCCCCCAATCTTGACGGGATCAAGTAGAATTTCAGTGTTGTCGAGGTGCCCCGGAAGTGAACTGCTCTGAGTCGGCTTAACACTTGAAGAGCAATATGTACTATTTATGACCTGTACTATGACACCCAGTTCGTGGACCGCGTCCACAATTTGAACGTGTAGCCGTTCTCTATACCCTCCGCGTACTTGAATAGCTCAGATAATAATATCGATGAATCTACAGAGATGGCTTATCGTCTCAACTAGGACTATCAACACGACTGCCCCATATACACGGCAGAGCATTCACAAGCTCATTCACAGCATAAAACCCGCAAAGTATGCATCGATGTCCTCCACACGGTCCAGTGGAGCAACTGTTCCCACGTATCCATCAGGTCGAACGACCACAATAGCCCCCTCCTTAGGATCAATGCCATACGCGGCAAACCCTCCCCCTCCGCAACGGCCCGAGTAGTCGACGTCGTCGACCAAAACCCTGAGATGAGATAGTCAGCGCTTCAAGTCTTTGAATGCAAGATGCACGACAACGCACTTTGACCAGTGCGACCTGAAGAGTTCTGGTACGTCTGTAACAAGATGGTATGAGGTGTACGCGATAAGAATGAATGCGGGGAATGTCTCACCAGTGTAGTCCACCTTGTCCCTCTCGGCCGACGTGATACACAGGATGTCAAACGTTTCCAGGTGGTTCCCATGTCCGAACCGACGCAGGAAGCTCGATTCCACGCCCATGCGCTCAGAAAGCTTCCGGAGCGGAACCGCTCCCGTATCGGTAGTCACGTCCGCCACAAAGACAAGGATCTTGAACCGCAGGTCTGAGGGGAGCAAGTCGTGGATGTTCGCAGGCTTTGCGTCGGCCGCGTGAATGAAGACGTGTGGTATCATGCGCTCTCCGACGATCAGCTTCGAGGCACATGCTTGGTGCTTGCTGTCGACGATGATCGAGGGCGCGTAGCGGATACCGATGCCGCTGCTAAAGCCGCCGAATCTCTTGAATACTCTGCGAGGCGTGTAAGACGTGAGAACGTGAGAGACTGCATGCATGTAGGACCATACCCAAGGGTCGCCTCGTGAGTCACGCCGTCCTGGTGCTGGTCAGTCCGTGGCTTCCCTGAGAACAGCGTGGACCACTCCTTGTCGAACTCGATCAAGTCTTGTGCGAACTTGCGCCTCTCGGCCTCGTACTGAGAATGATCGGGACCCGTCAGACACCAACGCGCGCAAGACGTGGAGTTGTACTCACAGTCCGAAGCAGAGACATGTCAGCCCATCCTCGCAACACGTATGCCAACTTCCACGCTGTACAGAAGCCGTGAGAAAACGAATGCCAGAGGTCATTCAAATGGTACCCGTACCGAGATTATGCGTATCGCCCATCGAGGCGTTCATTCCTTGGCCTGCGAATATGTGTCGATCAGGAAGGAAAGAGCAGAACAAGGGTATCAGGATACTCACCGGCCTTCGGTGAGTGAGTATGGCACGCATCTCCCGCGATAAGGATCCGATCCTGTACCGTGAATTTCTCGGCTACTCGTTGGCCGACTGGACCAGCATTCAGTGAGCATCTAATTCGCATAAGGACTCTGAGAAGACATACTGATGTACACTGTCCACCACTGAACATCGCCAATGGCTCGCAGGTAGTAGGGTTGGAGGATCCGGGCCGCTGTCTCTATCAGTTTCTCGGGGCTAGCCTGTGCCTTGTCGACCCTGTTCGTCTGCTTGTCCACTACATCCATGTCCGAAAGCTGGACATAAAGGCGAACAAGGTCCCCCTCACGTGGAACGACGAGGATGCTGCCGTGCGTGGAGTGGATCACGGTACGAGCGCGGATGTCCGGGAAGTTGGTGTCCGGGAAGAAGTCGACCACGCCCCAGACGAAATCTGGCAAAGTGTCATTGGGTGCACGCACACCTTACGGAATGAGAATCACCTGTATGACCACCCTCCATCCGAATGCCCATGGCCTTCCGTACCCATGAATGCGCTCCATCCGTTCCGAGGACGAACTTGGCATGCACCACTTCACGGTCGTTCTCTGTCCGGTCCAAGTGCTGCAACACGACCTAGATGTTCCTTCAGCATGAGCAACAATGGTAAAGAAGCCTGAAATATACCTTAACGCTGTTGGCTTGAGGATCAAGAAGTTCCGGTGAGTCTGTGCTAGTGGAGAGCTCCAGCACAGTGGGGACTGTAGAGCGCTCGACCTCGAGACCCTTCGGCCTCATTGCATCTATGAAGAAGTTTTCTGTTCCGCCTTGGTGACGACACATCTGTCAAGATCAATGAGCCCGCGTCGTGAAAGCGAGTCTTCAGACTAACTGTGAATGGATATCTTGCCGTGGGCTGGGATATCGCCGCAGTACGCTCGACTCGCTGCAGGTCTGCGCTATAGCGAATGTCTCACTGGACGACGCGGAAGACATACTTGAATCCCGCCACTAGGGCCAGGGTTGTAGAATGCCTGAGATATCAACGCGTCAGCCATACAGGTGCAACGATGAGGGCGAAAGACCGACATTTCTGTGAATCTCGACTCCCTCGCGGAGAAGTCGCTCCATAAGACCGTAGCTCTATCAAACCAGCGATTAGTCGGAAAGTCAATGGTACATAGCCGAGTCGTACCTGCAGTATTTCGTGCGTGCGCGGCTGAATACCATCCGCCTGTCCAGCCTGAACACCTACAGCCCTGGAAAGCGCGTCATCAGCTCCTGCTAGGCCCGAGACTCGTGTTGGTAACCAACCTCTTGTCCACAACCCGTATGTTGAAGCCTCGGCCTGCCAGAGCATTAGCGCACATCAGTCCCGACGGACCAGCACCGATGATGAGAAGGTCAACGTTAGACTCCTGCATGGTAGAGGGGTGATCAGTGAGGGGGTGAAGACGATACGATCGTCCGGAGACTTAAGAGTCGCACCTGCGAGTACTATCAGCATGCTGTCGACGTGCGTGTGAGAGCTTGCGGAGTTCAGGTGCACTCCCCATTCTCGTTACTACGGCCGTTCAATTCGTTGAGAATGACAGGCTATAGAAACCGATGACTGGGAGCCGGTGGCCGACACAGTGGAATATTGAAGGTTGCTTGAAGGCCGCTCCTGGGCCATGAACACACGGATCTCTTGAAAGCTGCAAGGAGGGTTGTTACATCGAACCATCAAGTGTTTCATTTCGTCGTCCTTAAGTGCCGAACGCACTCGTAAACAAACAGTAGGATGAGATGGTGGTGGTTGAGAGAGACGCGGAAAACGTCCAGCAGGCGCCTAACAACTTCGGGCCTGCGCGCCTATGCACTGCAACTTGTTCCGATGCCGCCACGTTGCGATGTCGACTTCCACGCCCTCCCTCGGTTACTCAGAAATCCAGATAAAATGCTCCAAGCATCTGAAGGCTCATCACTGCTCTAACCTCCGTCACGATATGAAGAGCCCTTAAGCCTCCCCGGTCACGGTTGATCATGCTGTGCCATTCATCGCACTCACCTCCATGTCAGTCAAAGGCTTATATTCTCGTATCTCTCTTACCTCATAGCACTGACATTGATGGCACAGTAATACATACTAGCTTGACGTAGTATTTGTTTTGGCTCGGGACTGAGCCGTTGATGGATCATCGGCACCGACGACGATCTTGTGTCTTCGCGGAAGTCGCGCCAGCTGCCAGGCACAAAACTTAGGGCGGTGCCGATGCCGCAAGGTTCTCCTCAAGTCCTCCTCTTACTGGATGCCCCAAGAGATTCAGGAAGGGCCGATGGGTATGGGTCTGCGACAATCAACGGATATTTGTTTACGCTAACTCAAGCTCAAGCGTGCTGCGGTATACTCGCTCCTTTGTTCCCAAAGGACTCCAGCTTGCTTCCGGTGCAGATGATTCCCCGCGCAATCTGCGACCTGCATCTTCCGTACTTATCTCTCGGGCGGCGGCGCCTACAAACGATTTGTTTTTCAGTTACGCACATGCGGCGGTGTCTGTGCGCTCATTGTCGCGCCCATGACTATAGCGGGTTACACTACCACCTGGCCTACAATGCAACACAGACATTAAATACGCCGCCCCACGATGCTTCGAGATCCTGAGCACGCAAGCTTGTCCACCCTCGACCCTTCTCTCCCGCCAACCTGCACCCATGTCGCAAGGAGACGCCGACGCAGCCGAGATTATCAGCGAGTATGCTGGCTTGTAAGTCCATCCCATATGATGTCCTTCTGAGTGGATGCTGACGCCGCTTGTGCTCCAGGATGACGAATGCTTATTGTGCTATTGGGGCGTCTGGTAAGTACTGCTTCTACCCCTAGACCCATGTGCCCGTCCGACTCATTCCTGCTTCGTAGTGTTCGTGTGCTGGGAGTATGCGATCACTCTGAGCGACGAGGTGGATTTGTTCTGGACGCGAGGGTTCAGCGGTGCCACTGCGCTATTCTTCGTCAACAGATACGTCGTCCTCGCAGTCAACATCCTGAATTTGATAGGATATGCGACTTTGTCGGACCGGGTGCGTTCTTTACCCTGGCTTGCCGTCGGTCACCGGCCATGCATCCCTGATCGCAGACTGCACGCAGAGCTGTTCATTACTCGCCAGAGCAGGGTTCGCCATGCAGTGCCTCCAGTACGTCATATGGGCCGGTGAGCATGATCAGTTCACAGATCCACATTGACGCCTGACCGGATGACTGTTCAGCGTTCTCCGCTCTGCGAACATTCGCCCTGTCGAAGAATTACGGGGTAGCTTTGCTTGTCTTCATCCTCTCGTCTGTTTCAGTTGGCGTGGACTTCGTAAGTGATTCGCAGGGACCAGCGCAGTGACAGGGACGACTAGTATTGATGGCTCCCCAGTCGGACTTCCGCTTCGACCTGAACGGCGTGAACATCCCAATTCTCGGCTGCACGGCAACGACTACCATCACGACAGAACTGTTCCAAAAGTTCGTCAACCAATATCTCTTGCATATGCGAGCGACTAACATGCCGTGTACTGTAGATGTGCGCCTGACTTCAGGCTCCTCCGCGTGAAGCACTGCTGAAGCACTGACCTCCCTTTTCATCCTCAGTTGTCATCATCGTCCGAACATGCTTGATCGCTGCGGACCTCATCTTGATTTACGTGACCTGGTCCAGGCTAGGGAGAAAAGGCTTCTCTACCTCGCATCGCTCTTTCGTTGGTGTCGTACTTCGCGACGGTGAGTCGCTCCGCCCGTGCATCCAGATAATTGAGAGTCGCTTGGAATTCATGGAGGTCTATCACAGGCACAATCTACTTCGTGTGAGTTCATGCAGCCCCTGGGTGGATGCGAGAGTCTGACGCGGACAATGTTCAGGGTGCTCGTCCTCCTCAACATGTTGCATCTCATCTTCACCATGCTGTCGGTACGCACTCCATACTCTCAACCGTGTATTTTCTTCTCTGCTCCGGTCCTGATCTTAACGTTCACCCTGCATAGATCGACACTCCACTACAAGGCGCCAGCAACGTCTCCGCCTTCACAGAACCGTGCGTATCATCCGCATCGGCCGGTCCCTCGACTGACTCACTAATGATGGCGAACCCGGTCATGCAGGGTAACCGCCACCCTCGTCTCGCGCTTCCTCATCCACCTGCAAGCCGCGAACCGCCGGACGCTGCACATCGACACGCACAGCTCCCCCGACCACGGCGAGACGACGTTCTCCTCCCTCGGCACACTCGTCTTCGACCGGATCGTAGGCCCAATGGAGTCCGCTCTTTCTTACGGGGAAGAAGAGAGTTCTAGTTCTGGCGACGGTGCCGAGGATGAGACGGAGGATGTGGAACTGCGCCCGAGTTCTGAGAACGTGGCTGGGAATGCTGAATTGGACCTGGGGACGGAGAGTGTGGCGTATCATGTCGTGTAGACACTATCACCTGTCATAGACTCATATTCTAAGTCTTGCAAGTCCTTGAGTTTCGTACCCAGACGACGAGCAAGAGTACCAGCACCTGACCTCCGGCCTGAGTCGAATGTCTGAGGGCTTGCAGATTGAAAAGAAGTGGACCCTCGGCAACTATCTTGCTGCACCTGAAACATGGAGAGTCTCCTAGAGCGACGTCTCGGGTCAGCACGCACTTGAAGCTGCGGGACTCAATCGGAAGGGCGGGCCGGCGCCAATACGGTGGCGATGCCGAACTTTCCGGATATGGTATCCATGTTCGAGTCTGCCGCGCGTACGCATCTTTACCAAAGCGACCACGGCCACATCGACGTGGCTCATTGTCCCCCCTCATACCACCTGCTCACCACCTTTTGTCTCTTTGCACAAGTAAGTCACTGCTTTGGTCTGCCGAACGGCTGCCTCAGAACTGCATGGCAACCCAGAATTGACTCGATCCACGTTGCAACAAACAGCCGAACCTCCACGGATCTGGCCTCATAACATCGGGTTTTGTGGTCCATTTTAGGCAAACAAAGCATCTGTCGGAGATTATAATTTTAGATACTTAAACCCCTCCGATAGCCGGTGCGTTTCGCCCCACTTCTCCCTCCACCCTCACCCTCACCCTCACCATGGCTGACGACGATCTTTTCAGTGTCAGCACCGCCATAGGCGAGCCCGACGCCGCCGACCACTGCACGCCTCCTCAGTACTCCCTTCCTTCTCCCCCTTATCCAACCACCTCCATTCCATTCACCTTCTTCGGAGAGACTCCGACAACCACCGATTCGACTTCACCCCCCCAACCACCCAACGCTCCCGAAACCACCAACACCGAATCAGCTGGTATCCAGTGGTCGGCGACACCGATCAAACATCAACCAAACTCCTCGCTAGTCGCTCCCCCAACTGGCAAAGAGCGCAACCTGGATCTGATCGGCCGAGCAGGTATGGGTCCCCGTTGGTGTGAGATGCCAGTGGACGTCTTTCTGTCCAAGGTTCGCGGAGAGTTACCTACGGAGGAAGAGAGGAAGTTGTTCAAAGGGGCAGACCTCAGTGGTGTGAAGCTTGAGAAGGATATCTACCCGATCCTGGTACGTGCACGATAGTCTGTAGCCCTGCATTCGCACTCACTTCTTCCAGACAACGACTATCCACTCGGTCTTCACCGCCGCACACGCTCAGAGGGTACGTGTGCTCGAGACCCCCACGCGTCGCGCAGATGACGGGCACCGAACACGCACCGATACGTTGAACGACGCGGGTATCTACTTGAACATCGCTGAGGCGGTGAAGGTTACCACGATAAAGGAGCAAAAGAAGAAGTCTCGTCGTAAGGGTGCGAGAAAGGACGCGAAGAAGAGCACAGGCGAGGACGCAGAGAAGACGACAGACGGGGACGCAGAGAAGACGACAGACGGGGATGCTCAGAAGACGACAGACGGGGACGCAGAGAAGACGACAGGTGGGGACGCAGACGCAAACGCAGCTGAACCTTCTCACGTCGGCTTACGCTCTTGGCATTGGGTTGCCGTCCCGATCGAGGTCAAGCATAATCACGAACATGCCGCCTTCCGCTTCATCAAGGCGCCTTCCGCTGCCGGCAGTGATACCCAGAAGGAGCCCTCTGCGAAAGCATCATCGTCTGCAGGTCCTTCCAACACCTCGTCCAAAAAGCACTTCATCCGGAATACTATCAATAACCAGGAAGGCCTGGGACAGTTTGTCGAGTACATGATGAACGTCTTCGACAACCAGCACCGCATTTTCTCCTACGCCATCTACGTCTGGGACTACATGGCACGTCTCTGCTTCTTTGATCGGGGCGGCGGCGTCATCTCCGAGGAGTTCAATTGGACGACGCCCGACTCTCCCCTCCACGACTTTGTCTGGAAAGTGGCGCATATGTCGGAGGCACAGCTCGGCTACGATACAACCGTCCAGCGTGTCTCTAACGATGACAGTGTCTCCGACGATGACAAGAAAGCTGTGGACGAGTTCAAAGGTATGACGAATAACTCAAACGTGCACGAGATGATCCGGTCCTTCGTCGAGGACGCCACTCGTGAGGGGCAACCGATCTACAAGGTCCACATCATCCCCATGGCTGCCCCTCCTGACGAGGGATTCCCTGACGATCCCTTCCCGAAACCTCCCCCGGCTGATGAATCGTCTTCCGCTCCCTCGCCGACGCCATCTCCGTCCACCCCGCCGTCTCCGTCCCCCCCGCCGGCTCCGCTGAAGCCGCGATCATTCCTCATCGGCAAGTCCTACTTCTCCTCGCACTCGCTCATTGGCCGCTGCACTAGAGGTTACATCGCGTACGACATCGAGGGAAAACGGCTCTGCTTCCTCAAAGACTATTGGAGGCCTTACGTTCCGAATCGCACCCGACCGGAGCACCTAGTCTACGAGCGGATGGCTCGCTGTGGCGTGCAAGGCATCGCTACTCTGATCTGCGGCGGTGATGTCGGTGGTACGCGGGCCCAGATGACGCAGATTCAGGATCTTCTACATCACCTCGGGGATGCCCTTCCGGTACCTCGCTCTCACTATCGAATGGCGACGGTGGAGATCGGATTACCGCTGGAGAGCTTCACGAACTTCAAGCAGCTCGCGCTCGTCTTTGCATACGCTGTCTTCGGTGAGTCATCTCGTGATGTATGGTAGACTGTGTACTAAATCTTCCTACGATAGCCCATTACCAAGCATGGACAAAAGCCAAGGTCTTACATCGCGACATCAGCATTGGGAACATCTTGATCGAACCTACCAAGCTCACGGGCCTCCTCATCGATTGGGATCTTTGTCGAGTTGAGTGCGAGCTCGAGTCTGGCCCCACGGAGCCTGATCGCACTGTATGTTGCTCTCTCCCGGCTGCTTTCTTCCACATCCTGAACTCGATGCTAATATCATTGTTTAAGGGCACTTTTCAATTCCGTTCTGCTTTGGCCGCGTGTTTCCCAAGGAAGCCGTATCGTCTATCTGACGACCTAGAGTCATTCATTCATGCATTCAACTACCTCGTTCTCAAGTACCATCCCATTCAACAAAACGGACTGCGTCAACTAGTCGAGAGCATGTACGAGAGTCACTCGTTCGTGCAGGGCATCAAGGTCGGCGATGAGTCGAAGCTGCGGCTTTTCCTCAATCCGCACCCTCCTTTCGAAGTCTGCGCCAACGACGTGCTCCAGAGGATTCTCAACGACCTGCACAAGGGCTGCTACGAGTCTTACAGGAACGTCGACGTTCATCAGATGCGTACATTGTACGGAGTCTCCTCCACTGGGGTTGCTAAGGAGCCCCGTCCGTTGTCCGTGGATGCCCCTGTCGACACCGCATGGGCGGAACTCTTCTTAGCCTTCAAGCAAAGCGACAACGCTCCCATATCAACCTTCACCAATCCGGGCAATGCTACGATCACCACCAAGGCTGACGCGACAGCATCCGCCGCTCCGACCGACCGCTTGTCGGGTTTCTTATCAAACCACGGTCCGCTCCTCGCAGTGCTCACGTCGTATGCGCGTGAGAAGGCGCTGGACGACAAGGGTGACAACCAGCTCAAGGCTCGCGCAAAAGAGAACCCTCTTCCCGCGCCCTACCGTCCTGTCAATTACCACATCGGTTCACTGTCGACGCCATCCACGGAGAACGACTTGCATCCGGTCCTTGGCCACAGACGCTTGGGCACGCCTTCAAGTCTCCGTTCCTTCTCTAGCTTCTCTCAGTCCTCCGACATTGTTGGACCCATGCCCGGGGACAAACGGCCGTTTGATGACGGCGACGCTATCAACTTGAGCTTCCCAGGTTCGGAGGATGTCAACCCTCCGCCGGACGAGCCTCCCCGCGCTGAGAAGCGCAAGCGGTAGACGGGCGGAATCCTCACGTCGCCGTCAGTCTCGCCGACGACGGTTGTCCCGAACGGATCGCTCACGAGTTGTAGCGGACTTGTGCCAGGTTTGCCGCAATGTGGTTAAGTCGTGCGTCCGAGAGTCTCGGTGCTCTTAGTATCCATTTCTATCGATGTATCACTTTCTACCGTGCAATTCTATGTCCTGAGTCGTTTCACATCTCGGTACCTGTGTAGCGCGGCTCTGGGAAGAAGCAGTGTTTCTAAGTAAGTAAGTAGTTCGCAGGGACCAGCTGCATCGCAATTACGCAGTCGATCGGGCTTTCGTTTCGAGCTGGACGGCGTGCCATTCGACCGAGTTGTGAATTCCACTCTCTCTTGCGGGGAAGGGGAAGGGGAAAAAGAGAGCATTAGGTCTGTTGACGGTGCCGAGGATGAGACGGAGGGTGTGGAAGTGCGCCCGAGTTCGGACCCAGAGAAAGCTGAAACCGAACCGGAGAGCCGGCCGTCGTCAGTCCGAAACTCAACTCTCATATGATTCGTGCAAGTTCTGATAGTACCAGTGAAGGTACAAGTGCAGATGCAACTCAATCCCACACTGACTACGCCAATACGACAGCGAGAGTAGTAGACGTGTATTGCTATTACCTCAGTACCTAACGATCAGAAAAAAGTATGCCTAGCTCTATGAAATGAGGCGTAAAACATCGTGAGCATCGTCGACCGACAAGACATCAAGCACGAAAGAGATGGAAATGGGATAGTACATTACAGAAAGATGCGGGGGTTGGGTGGATGGATGGATGGATGATAGGTAGGGGTAGCGGAGGATGGGAGGTCGCGAGCGGACATGACGAGGTACGAGGGGACGGACGGAGACGTCCGTGGAATGGGCGAGCATGGAGGAGCATTATGAGCGTGTCGAATGATGGGTGCAGGAGAGAGCCGATGATCATATGCGGTGCGAAGAGGAGCGAGACAGGATGAGGTGGAGGGAGGGGGAGCACGAGCGGGAGGGTGGTGAAGGTGATGCGGTGCGTGGTAAACGCAGGTACGGACAGATGATGTGGGATGCATAAGTTTCGAGGGAGGAATGCAAAACGGGATCACACATGCGTAGATACTAGAGGGAACGAGACAGGAAGAGGGGTGTCCGTGATGAGATGCGAGGTAAATACGGCAGATGATGCGGTAAGTAGAGTATAGATACGGATACTGATAAAGCGACGACAAGCAAGAAGACACTGCGAGGAAATGAAACCGCAGAACATGACACAAGACACCAAGCAAGAAATCCACACTCATATATACAGGCTCGAGGGTCCCTCGCGCCCGGGCTGCACGTGCTATGAAGCAGCACCGGTCGCGGCTGAGGGTGTCTGGGGTTGTGTTGGTGGCTGCGGCTCTGGCGGTGGTCCTCGTTTTCGACGCTCGTCGGCTATGCAGAGCATACTCTTCAGACTCTTCTCAAGCACTGGTTTTGTCAACACGCTGCAAGCAGCAAGCACATTAGGCATGATGTAACGAAGGGGAACGAAGGAAGAACTCACTGATCCACGCCAGCCTCGAGGTACTCCTGCTGGTCACTGAGCAACGCATTCCCAGTGACACCCACCACAAAGTCCTTCCTCCCCATAGACCTCAACTTTGTAACCGCGTCCAGCCCTGATAGCACGGGCATCTGGTTGTCCAGGAATACGACAGCATATCTGCACTCGTCCGACATCGACCCTGTCGTCACCCCGTCCAACGACAATCCGCCCGACCCCGTATCCTCAGATGACGGAGTCTGGTGCGTCTGCCCAGGATTGAGGATCAACTCGAGCGCGATCTCCCCGTTCTCCGCGGTTGTGACTTTGCAGCCTAGCCGCGTGAGCATGCGGCTCATAAGCTTGCGCGTCAGAGGATCATCGTCCACCACGAGCACGTTCAGCTTCGTCTCGTACTGCAACGAGCTCGACGCTGCCGTGGACGACCCTGCTTGGCTAGGCAAGGTATTGGTCGTGCCCGCGGAGAGTGTTGGCGAGATGAGCGCCCCGTCTATCGAGAACGTCTGCGGTTTAGGTAGATGTGATAGATGAAGCGCCCTGACGGTATCTGATGAGTGCTCGTCAAGCGGTTGTGGCCGTTCAAGTTGTGGAGGAGCCTCGTCCGGAGAGTGATGAAGCTCAGAACCTGTTGATGGGTCCCCAATGGTCCTTGTAGGCGGACCCCCTGTCGGCTTTGTCGAGATCTCAACCATCCCGCCTACAGCGAATAGGTCAAAATATGAGTGAAGCTGTGAAGACAAGGGACATACCTTGCTCCATTATACTGTGCAACGCCGACGAGGAGTACGATTGGTTGAACTGGTACGACGAGCGCGGGTTCGCTGTTCCAGGCACCCTTCCAAGCGGCTCCTTGTGATCAGTATATACGGCCTGCCTGGGACTAATAAACTCATCCTCCTCGATGTCCGTCGGCGGGGTCAGTCCCGGAACAGCCTTGCTACCGACACCAAGTGCTGTTTGATACATTAGCAACGCCAGCGCATAGTATGTGAACCATGAGAACTTACGCAGCTCGACCCAGAACGTGGAGCCCTCGCCGACCTTGGACTGCACACCGAGACGGCCACCACTGAGCTTGACGATCTGCCGAACGAGCGCAAGACCGAGGCCGGTACCCTTCCCGCCTTGCAACCTTCCCTGCTCGGTCTGGTTGAACGCAGCTGCCATGGACCTGTCAGCATACCTTTACCAACATATGTGCACCCGAACTCACAGAATAACTTGCTCTGGACCATATCCTTCGGCCTGATACCACAACCCGTGTCCGTTACCTCGATACGCACAACAATCCACTCCAGCGGCGGAGCCGGCTTCGAGTGCAGCGTATTGTGCTGGGTAAGATGCGACCGAGAGAGACTATGGTGGAAGTCCGCGCCGGCATTCCCGTTCGAGTGCGCAGCGTGGAGCGACGGACGCCGCTCGTAGCTGAACCCGTCCTCATCCTCGTCTTCATCCTCATCTTCGTCCCTTCTCAGGTGCTCCGGAATGACCAACTTTGTGGTTATTGTGAGCTTCCCGCCAGAAGGAGTGAACTTGCAGGCGTTACTGGACAGATAAACGATTAATTTAACGCTGTATACAAACGGAGGTTATCATCTTACCTGGCCAAGTTTGTGATGATCTGCCGAAGACGCGTCTCGTCACCAACGACAATCCCGTCTTCACCTGGGTGCTCCTTCAGTCGGCGCTTGATCGCGTCCTCAGGCTCACCCATTGCCTCATACAGCGCACGACGCGCCACCTAGAACACTGGGTGTCAACAACGCGTCTGATGCGAGCCCGGAGAGTGCGACGTACGTCATCAATACTTGGGTCCAGATCGGTAATGAACTCCAGGCGCCGGGCGTCGGTGGCCAGCCTCAGGGGGACGAACAGCGAGCGCATAACCTGATGGAACTTGTATGGCTTCAGAACAGACTCGAACCGGCCGCTGTCCATCCGGTTGCTGTCGGAACAATACTAAGCTTACGATCGATCCGAGGAACCGAAGAAGCACTCACAAGTCCAAGACGTCATTGAGGACCTTTGACATCATGCTCAAGCTCCCCTCGAGCGCCTTGAACTCGATGTCCTGCGCAATCTTCCCGTCGGCCTGCATGTTCTGCACAGCCAGCAGCGCCGTGTTCAGCGGGACTCGCACTTCGTGGAACACATACGAAGTGAGCCGCCGCTTCGAGTCCGCAGCCTTGCGCTCGTTCACCTGCGCCTTCTGCGTCGCGCGGAACTGCACCTTCAGCTGGTCCCGCAGTGTATATAACCGGCGCTCCGCGTTCTCGCGCATATAGTGGATGTACAGTAGGAAGGCCTGGAAGAAGAGGAAGTTGACGAGGTCTGCAGCGCACGTCAGCATCGCTGTTCACGAGAAGCGCAAACGTACACGTACTTCGTACGAACTTCGCCTGGTCCGGAACGATGAGAACGCATGCACTGCAAAAAATATCAGTGCCAGAACGTCTATTCAGCGACGTTGTGCTCACAGAATGAAGAAGATCGCAGCTCCCATCATGGCCGGAAATCTGTGGAGCTTCAGTCCGAAGATAGCGATCGTCTGCAGGGCGGAGGTGTAGCTGGCAAACGGATGTCAGCAACGAGCAGACCAAGTCAAGGAACGACATACTAGAACAACGTCAGGTAGTCTTTGTTGTTACACGTAAACCTCGAGCGTGAAGGATGGTACTGGCCGCAGAGATACCTGAATGATCACGAACATTAGCGTCATGCCCAACGTAGTGCAAGGGACACTCACATGAAGATGATTTGGTACACAGACCATGTCCATATCGCGAATACCAGCACGATCTGGTATATCACGTTCCGGTCTCGCGGCCAATCATAGACGACCATGGGCGGTATCGCAAAGGATAGTGCCGGAGCCAAGCCGTACAGGAAGATCTTGTCTGCCAGCGTGAGCGGTCGTGGCACGAACCCAACGCCGAACGCCCAGTTCACCACGAGGAACGAGGAGGACCATAGCGCGAGGTTCTGTGAAGGCAAAGTCAGTATCGGAACCTTCTCCTGATCAGCGCGGTATAGACGCGGGCCCCTCCGTTCCCTTTGCAAGTTCGCCGTGTCCTTCGCGAGGACGCTGTGCAACGCCCTCCCTGCCGGTCCCCTTCTAGTATCGAAGGATACTGAAGTGACTCCGACTAAACCGAGCATGTCAACGGCACCCGACCGCGCGTCCGGCACGCGACGAAACCTCGTACGCCGGCGCTTGCTACGTCCCCCAGCCGCATAGAGTAGGCTTAGAGTAGAGAGATACGCAACCAATACGCGCGTGACGTCAGACATTCCTCGCGAAGCAACGAAGGCAAAGCGACGAAGTCAGCCCGACGTGACGCATTCCAAGAACAGCAGCCCAACCACTTCCGCAGCACCAGACCGTCAGGAGCTGTCTCAGCACGTCGCATATCGAACTAGACATCGTCGAGACGGCTGCGCATAAGACTAGGTCGTCCGACCCGACAGGCTACTGTCGCACAAACTCCGCCAATGTGGCATTCGTTTGAGCGACAAGCGTGGGTGCATGACACAGACGCTACGGAGCGTTGCGACCGCAACTCAAATGTGGGTATATGCGCGGGGATTTGCTGCGAGCATGCTTTCGAGAGCGAAAGGAGGAACATAGGGAGGGACCAGTGCATATAGGAACACAACACGAACATGATAGACCCACCTTCCGCAAGAACCAGTTCTCCTTGTTGTAGTGCATCTCCGACTTCTCGTCGATGAAGCGCGTGCAGAAGAAGGAGTACGCCATGGGCCAGAGTCTCCAGCGGATGAAGATAAGGAGCCTACACGCCCCCCAAAAGCCCTCCGGCCGGATGGCGAAGCTGTCGCGGTCGGTGTTCGTGCCTCCAAGGTGGTTGCTCCCGGACTTCTCTGGGGTGCCGCCGTGCTCGGAGTGGGTGATTGAGCTGCTCTTGATCTCGTCCGACCATTCTCTGTCCACGACGACCTCGTCTACCCTATCGTCTGGAGGCTCCTGGGACGCCTGGCCGATGCGGGAGCGCGGGTAGCCGCTGCTCTCGCACACGCTGTCGTCGAAGGCGGAGGATGTAGACGGAGCGGTTCCCGAGCCCAGCTTGCGGACGAAGCGGTCCCAGTGCACGCGGAGGCCGCCCGATACGCGTGCATTTTTCTTGGTGCGCGAGCGTCGTCCCGCCGAGCTGGCGTCGGCTGAGACAGGCGGGGGGAGGTCCTGGTCCTGTTCGACGAGCTGGAGTTTCACAGGGGTCTTCTCGGCCATGACGGAGGGCGTGAGTTCATCGCGTTTGGTGGAGGTCGCAGACCAAGATGCGAAGGAGTTACCAGAGCGGAAGAGCATCGACGCCGAGTCGCAGGGTGAGGAGGACGTGATGTCCGACGCCGGCGGCGGGAAGGACGTCGTCGAGCGGAAGATGAGGTGACTGGCAGTTCCAAAGGCGGCCGCTGCTGAGTTCCCCCGCACTCGCCGGCGCCTCCCCTGCCAATTGCGGGTCGGGTCTAGATTTTTTCCCGGTCCGATCGTGTGCCTGCCTGACGTCACGGCATACCCAACTTGAGCGCGCCCGCCGGCGCGTCGGTTTCCCCGCATCAGTCCCCGGCCGGCGACCCATGGTCAATGTTGTTCACCGACCGTGCTTACCGACTGTAGTCTGCTCTACTGTGTCCACATATGCCCGCTACTCAGAATTGTAGTTACGCCGGCGGCAGGCACGGGGCCAACGGAGCGCCGACGTCACCGAGCCGACGTCGGAAAGGTTCAACCAGGTTAACCTCGAGCCGTCGATCGACTCGGTCTTACCTTGAACCTCCTATTGCGAAGGGCCTCGGCGAGCTACAATTTACAACAGCCTCATGTCAATGCTTAGTTTGACAGGTAATAAACGCCACTGTAGCGATGGCGTAGTCTTTCACTCCGAAGTGAGCAGACCCCTTTCAAGGCTATGATTCTACGTCCTAAGAACAAGTATCTCAAGAATAACACACTGACCCCATGCATGTTCAGGATCCTAAAAGCGCTATATCCAATCTGTAGGGAAATGGTCAAGGGGTGGGCTCCAGGGCGCAGCGCATCACGTAGGCATCCTCCCCATCCGCATCTTGGATAGGTCAGTCCGGGTGCACCGACAATATCAGCAAGCAACTCACAATAGCCCTTCTCAGCCTCATGTATCTGGTATCCCAGACTATCTCTGTACAGACTGAGCGCCGCGCGGTTGGACTTTCTGACATGCAGCGTCACATACGCGGCCCTGTACACGCCTGCCATGGCTTCCTCTAAGAACTAGCATGAGTACTTCGAAGCACCGCCGCACCTGACAACCCTCCGGGAAACAGTATCGCGGAACTCACGAGACTGCACCATCAGTCGCTTCGCCAGACCAAGTCGTCGGTACGACCGCAAGACGGAGATGGAGACGACATGACCATGGGGCTCCTCTCCCTGCGCGACTTCCTCGTCCCTGTAGAATGAGCGCATCAGCCTCGTGCGTGGGCCCAGGAGCTAGACCAGGCTGCGCTGACAGCATACACTCACATCCTCGCCAGGATATACCCCACGATCCGCCCCTTATCCTCGGCGACGTATGACAGCTGTGGAGACGAGAGGAGGTAGAAGATATCTAAATGCGTGTAAGCCAGGTCAAGGCGACCTGCATCGCCCCACGATGGAGTCATCACATACAGTACCGCAGCGTGTAGTTCTCGGGCAGGTTGTGGAGGTTGCACGCCTGCATGCCCACCAGGTCCTCCACCTACAGTCCGCAGGAGGCGCAGATATTAGCTACAGTCGTAATGCAATTGAGGAGCATCGATGCGGCCATCGTGTATGCCACCTACTCGTGCTAGCCGTATGTTCACCATGGTGGTCCGTTGCAAGCCCCGAAAGCGCGCGCCTCGAGATTCGATTTAACTTTGATAACACAACAGGCCGCGGAAGGCCCTATGACCAAACCAGGTCGTTCACCTTCTGATAACCCGCGATCACACAGAATCACACACGCACAGCGGTATCGCATTCATGGAGAAGAATGCATCGATTCTGTTCGAATCCGATGGCCAGTGCTGTTCTTGGGCAGCAGTGCGACACGCCCGACATGAGACCGCGTTCGAGATCAGGACGTTTTAGAGAACAAGCGGAGTAGGAGCGAGAACGAGCAGTATGGGAGGAATGATCGCTCGTATTGTTGAAGATGATGGCAGCAATCTAGCCTGAGGTACTTTGAAAATCTACTCCTGCTTCCGAGAGCTGCGCTACATAGACGCGAGATGTGAGACAACTGAATGAAGATATAAGATTGTGCGACAGAAAGAGATACATCGATAGAAATGGATACTGGGAGCAACGAAGACTCGGATACACCTGGACCACCCTCTCGAACAACACAGGACTTAACCACAAGCAAACCTGGCACGAGTCCCTTACAACTCGTGAGCGATCCGTTAGGGACAACCGTCGTCATCCGAGACTGACGGCGACGTGAGAACCCCGTCCGTCAACCTCATGCGCTTCTCAGCGCGAGGAGGCGAGGGTGGAGGTCCGACATCCTCCGAACCTCCGAAGTTCAAGTCGCCGTCATCCCACGACCGTTTGTCCCCGGGCCTGAGTTCAACGTTGTCGGAGGACTCAGCGAAGCTAGATGAGGAACGGACACTTGAAGGCGTGCCCAAGCGTCTGTGGCCAAGGACCGGATACAAGTCGTTCCCCGTGGATGGCGTCGACAGGGTACCGATGTTGTGGTTGTGGTTGATAGGACGGTAGTTCACAGGAACGGGGTCCTGATGTGCCCGGGCCCGAAGTTGGTTCTTCGGCTTGGTTGGAAGCCGCTTCCCCTTCGCGGAAGCCAGCACTTTGTAAAGATTGCTGTGGTGTGACAAGAAGCCAGACAGCTTGCAGGGGTCCACTCCAACATCAGACGCTGCGGCTGTTGGCGCTTCGGCTTCAGAAGCGGAAGTGTCGCTTGAGCTTGACGTGGTGGTATCGGCACTGTCGTCAATGGTCCAAAGGCTGCCAGTAGGTACGCTTCGTGCGGGCATGGAATCGAAGTCGACGGTGGCATCCGGCTCCTGCTCAGCCGGAAGTGGCTTCTCTTTGACGTCCGAGTCAGCTTCATCCGCGTCCGAATCAACATCGTCGATCCCGTACAATAGATCCATCTCGTTAATGTCGACGTCCCTGTAAGACTCGTAGCAACCTTTGTGCAGGTCGTTGATAATGCTCTGGAGCGCGTCGTTGGCACGGAGTTGGAAAGGAGGGTACGGACTGCGGAAATGCTCGAGCTTGAGGTTTCCGCCGACCTTGAAGCCCTGCACCAGCGAGTAACTCTCGTACGTGTCCTCGAATAGTCGACGTAGTCCGTGGCCTTTGATGGGATGGTACTTCAGGACGAGGAAGTCAAAAGCATGGATAAACGACTCCAGATCGTCAGATAGGCGGTATGGCTTCCTTGGGAAACACGCGGCCAAAGCAGAACGGAATTGGAAAGTGCCCTGAAACAAGAACTGAGGTTATCATCGAGTTCAGTATTTTGGACAGCAACGTACGATGCGATCAGGTTCCGTGGGCCCAGACTCGAGCTCACACTCGAGCCGACAGAGGTCCCAATCGATGAGGAGGGCCCGGGTGAGCGTGCGAGGGTCAATCAGGATGTTCCCGATGCTGATGTCGCGATGTAAGACTTTGGCTTTGTCCCATGCCTGGTAATGAGCTATCGTAGCAACAACATCAGCATGCAGTCAACCATACATGATCACCAGGTGACTCACCTAAGACAGCATCTGCGAAGACAAGCGCAAGCTGCTTGAAGTTCGTGAAGCTCTCCAGCGGTAATCCGATCTCGACAGTCGCCATCCGATAGTGAGAGCGAGGTACCGGAGGGGCATCCCCGAGGTGATGTAGAAGATCCTGAATCTGCGTCATCTGGGCCCGCGTACCACCGACATCCCCGCCGCAAATCAGAGTAGGGATGCCTTCCACCCCGCAGCGAGCCATCCGCTCGTAGATCATATGCTCTGGTCGCGTGCGTTTCGGAACATATGGCCTCCAGTAGTCTTTGAGGAAGCAGAGACGACGTTCGTCGATGTCGTACGCGATGTAGCCTCTCGTGCTGCGGCCAATGAGCGAGTGCGAGGAGAAGTAGGCCTTGCCGATGAGGAATGATCGCGGAGTCGGCGCGACCGGCGGCTGTGACGGAGGCGAAGCAGGTGCAGAGGATGGATCAGCCGGAGAAGGCGGCGGGAAGGGATCGTCAGGGAATCCCTCATCTGGAGGGGCACCCATCGGGATGATGTCGACCTTGTAGATTGGCTGCCCCTCAGGAGTCGCTTGCTTGACGAAGGACCGGATCCTCTCGTGTACCGCTGAGTCATCGGCCATTCTCTTGAACGCTGCAGCGTCTTCATCAGACACACGCTCGACGGTTGGGTCGTAGCCGAGCTGTGCTTCCGACATATGCGCCACTTTCCAGACAAAGTCGTGGAGGGGAGAATCGGGTGTCGTCCAATTGAACTCCTCGGAAATGACTGCTCCGCCCCGATCGAAGAAGCAGATACGTGCCATGTAGTCCCAGACGTAGATGGCGTAAGAGAACCTGCGGTGCTGATTGTCGAAGACCTCCAACATGCGATCAATGAACTGTACATAGCCTTGTTCGTTCTGGAGAGTAATCGGGACGAACGACTTCGGTTCGGAGGAGGTTTTGGAGGCATTTGGGGACGACGAAGAATGCTTGCTCTGTGTAGTGAGAGGCGCCTTAGAAAAGTGGAAGGCAGCGTGGTCGCGATTGTGCTTGACTTCAATCGGGATGGCAACCCAATGCCAGGAGATGTGAGATGTTGGAGCTCCATCTGCATCCCCATACTCGTGTGCATTCTTCTCCGGATCCTCGCCTGTGCTATTATCCGCGTCCTCACCCACGCCCTTCCCGGTAGGATTATTGTCTGTGGTATTCACCGCCGCAGGAGTGTTCAAGTAAATACCCACGTTCAATGCATCCGCGCGTTTCCCATGCTTGCGGCCGTCCGTACGACGTACGCATACTTTCTCAGCGGATGCGGCCGTGAAAACGGAGTCGATAGTCGTTGTCTGAAAGAAGTGAGTGCTCTTGCCGCGCTACATGACAATCGTTCACGTACCACGAGGGAGTAGACATGCTTCTTGTACTTTGCACGGCTGAAGTCTGCCCTTTTGAATAACTTGCGCTGTTCCGCCGTGGGTAACGATCCAGGGACCTTCGACAAGACCGCTTCCACTGGTACTTCAAAGAAGCGCGAGCCCATACTTCCTTTGGGAATCAGATGCAAGTTTAGAGTGAATAGCCAGGGGTTTGTACACGAGGGAAGACAATGAGCCGCGTACGCGCGGCAGACTCGAACATGGATACCATATCCGGATATGGCCGCATCGCCACCGTATTAGCGCCGATTCACCTTCCCTCCCGCAGCTTCAAGTTGCACAGCGCGTGCCGACGCGAGACATCGCTCCAGGAGACTCTTCATGTAACCGGCGCTGCCAGCTAGCTGTCGTGGGTTCACGTTGTTTCGGGCTGCAAGCCCTCAGACGTTCGGGTAAAGGCGGTGGCCAGGTGTGGGTACTGTAGAGTCTACTACTCGTGGTCTAGGTACGAGACCAAAGGACTTGCCAGACTTGGACTATGAGTCAATGACAGGTTATGGTGTCTACACGACATGATACGCAACAGGATCCGTCCCCAGGTTCGATTCGGCATTCCCAGCCACGTTCTCAGAACTCGGGCGCAGTTCCACATCCTCCGTCTCATCCTCGGCACCGTCGCGAGGACTAGAACGGTCTTCTTCCCCGTAAGAAAGAGCGGACTCCATTGGGCCTACGACCCTCTCGAAGACGAGTGTGCCGAAGGAGCTGTGCGTGTCGATGTGCAGTGTATGACGGTTCGCGGCTTGCAGGTGGATGAGGAAGCGCGAGACGAGGGTCGCGGTTACGCTGCATGACCGGGTCCGCCATCATTAGTGAATCAGTCGAGGGACCGGCGGATGCGGATGATACGCACGGTTCTGTGAAGGCGGAGACGTTGCTGGCGCCTTGGAGTGGAGTGTCAATCTATGCAGGGTGAACGTTTAGATCAAGACCGGAGCAGAGAAGAAAATACACGGTTGATAGTATGGAGTGCGTACCGACAGCATGGTGAAGATGAGATGCAACATGTTGAGGAGGACGAGCACCCTGAACATTGTCCGTGTCAGACTCTCGCATCCACCCAGCGGCTACATGAACTCACATAAAGTAGATCGTGCCTACGAGAAACCTCGATGAGTGCCAAGTGACTCTCAGTCATCTAGATTCACAAGCGGAGCGACTCACCGTCGCGAAGTAGGACACCAACGAATGTGTGATGCGAGGTGGAGAAGCCTTTCCTGCCCAGTGTGGACCAGGTCACGTAAATTAGGATGAGATCGGCAGCGATCAAGCATGTTCGGACGATGATGACAACTGAGGATGAAAAGGAAGGTCAGTGCTTCAGCGGTGCTTCACGCGGAGGAGCCTGAGGTCAGGCGCACATCTAGATTACACGGCCATGTTAGTCGCTCGCATATGTAAGAGAGATATTGGATGACGAACTTTTGGGACAGTTCGGTCGGGATGGTAGTTGTTGCCGTGCAGCCGAGAATTGGGATGTTCACGCCGTTCAGGTCGAAGCGGAAGTCCGCCTGGGGGGACATCAGTACAAGTGCATAGTCGTCCCTATCACTGCGCTGGTCCCTGCGAATCACTTACGAACTCCATACCGACTGAAACAGAGAGGAAGAAGACAATCAAAGCCACTCCATAATTCTTCGACAGGGCGAACGTTCGCAGAGCGGAGAACGCTGAATAGGCATCCGGTCAGGCGTCGATTTGGATCTGTGGACTGAATCATGCTCACCGGCCCATATGACGTACTGGAGGCACTGCATGGCGAACCCTGCTCTGGCGAGTAATGAACAGCTCTGCGTAAAGTCTGCGATCAGGGATACGTGGCTGGCAGCCGACGGCACGCATGAGTAAAGAACGCACCCGGTCCGACAAAGTCGCATATCCTATCAAATTCAGGATGTTGACTGCGAGCACGACGTATCTGTTGACGAGGAATAGCGCAGTGGCACCGCTGAACCCTCGCGTCCAGAACAAATCCACCTCGTCGCTCAGAGTGATCGCATACTCCCAGCACACGAACACTACGAAGCAGGAATGAGTCGGACGGGCGCACGGTCTGGCGGTTAAAGGTGCAACTTACCAGACGCCCCGATAGCACAGTAAGCATTCGTCATCCTGGAGCACAAGCCGCGTCAGTACCCGTTCAGCAGGACATCATATGCGATGGACTTACAAGCCAGCATACTCGCTGATAATCTCGGCTGCGTCAGCGTCTCCTTGCGACATGGGTGCAAGTTTGCAGGAGAGGAGGGGTCGAGGGTAGGCAAGCTTGCGTTCTCAGGATCTCGAAGCATCGTGGGGCGGCGTATTTAATGCCCGTGGGCCGTGCTGCATTGTAGACCAGCTGGTAGTGTCACCCGCTATAGTCATGGGCGCGACAATGAGCCCACAGACACCGCCGCATGTGCGTAACTCAAAAAACAAATCATTTGTAGGCGCCGCCGCCCGAGATATGAGTACGGAAAATGTAGGTGGCAGATTGCGCGGGGAATCCTCTGCATCGGAAGCGACCTGGAGTTCTTTGGGAACAAAGGAGCGAAGTAGCGCACTTGAACTTAAGTTAGCGTGATCAAGTATCCGTTGATTGTGGCAGTCCCGCCGGCCCTTTCAGAGTCTCTTGGGGCGTCCAATCAGAGGAGGACTTGAGGAGAACCTTACGGCACCGGCACCACCCTAAGATCTGTACCTGGTGGCAGGCGCGTCTTCCGCGAAGACACAGATTCGTCGTCGGTGCCGATACTACTTCAACGGCTCAGTCCCGAACCATGACAGATACTACATCAAGCGTGTGTCACTGTGCCATCTATGTCAGTGCTATGAGGTGAGAGAAAGGTGAGACTACAAGTTTTCACTCACCTGGAAGTGAGTGCGATGAATGACGCAGGGGAGGCTGAAATGGGATAGGACTCTTCATATGACGGGGGTCAAAGCAGTCATGGAGACAATACTTCATGTACTCTTCAGGTGCTTCAAGCATCCTTATCCGAATTTCTGTGACCGGAGGGAGGGTGTGGAAGTCGACATCCGCTACTTACGTGGCGGCATCGGAACAAGTTGCAGTGCTTAGGCGCGCAGGCCCGAAGTTGATAGGCGCCTGCCCGACATTTTCCCCTAGTCACCGAACCACCATCATCTCGTCCAGCTCAACTGTTTGTTTCCGAGTGCGTTCTGTACTAAAGGATGACAGAATGCAATACGTGATGGTCCGCTATAGCAAGGTTCTTTGCAGCTTCAAGAGATCCATGTGTTCATGGCCCAGGAGCCGCCTTCAAGCAACCTTCAAATTCCCATTCATCGGTTTCTATGGCCTGTCATTCTCAACGAATTGAACGGCCGTAGTAAACAGGATAGGGAATGCACCCGAACTCCGCAAGCTCTCACACGCACGCCGACAGCATGCTGATAGTACTGGCAGGTGCGACTCTTAAGTCTCCGGACAATCGTATCGTCTTCGCCCCCTCACTGATCAACCCTCTACCATGCAGGAGTCTAACGTTGACCTTCTCATCGTTGGTGCTGGTCCCTCGGGACTGATGTGCGCTAATGCTCTGGGAGGCCGAGACTTCAACATACGGGTTGTGGACAAGAGGTTGGTTACCAATACGAGTCTCGGGCCTAGCAGGAGCTCATCACGCGCTTTTTCAGGGCTGTAGGTGTTCATGCTGGACAGGCGGACGGCATTCAGCCCCGTACGCATGAGATGCTGCAGGTATGACTCGATTATGCACGTTTGACTTCTCGACTGATCGCTGGTTAGAGCTATGGTCTTATGGAGAGACTTCTCGGCGAGGGGGGAAATGTCGGTCTTTCGCCCTCGTTGTTGCACCTGCGTGGCTGACGTGTTGGTATCTCAGGCATTCTACAACCCTGGCCCTAGCGGCGGTATACAAGTGCGTCTTCCGTTTCGTACATTGAGACAGTTGCTATAGCGCAGACCGGCAGGGAGTCGAGCGTACTGCGGCAATATCCCAGCCCACGGCGAGATACCCATTCCGGTTCGTCTGAACGCTCATTTTCATGACGCGGGCTCATCGATCTTGACAGATGTGTCGTCACCAAGGCGGAACAGAAAACTTCTTCATAGATGCGATGAGGCCGAAGGGTCTCGAGGTCGAGCGCTCTATAGTCCCCGCTGTGCTGGAGCTCTCCACTAGCACAGACTTACCGGAACTTCTTGATCCGCAAGCCAACAGCGTTAAGGTATACTCCAGGCATATCCACCATCCGTTACTCCTGCTGAAGGAATCTCTAGGTCGTGTTGCAGCACTTGGACCGGACAGAGAACGACCGTGAAGTGGTGCATGCCAAGTTCGTCCTCGGAACGGATGGAACGCATTCATGGGTACGGAAGGCCATGGGCATTCGGATGGAGGGTGGTCATACAGGTGATTCTCTTTCCATAAGGTGTGCGTGCACCCAGTGACACTTCACCAGATTTCGTCTGGGGCTTCCCAGAACTTCGCGCTATGTTCCTCCTCGTTCCTCGTGGTGAATTGGGCGTTCGGTGTTGGGTTCGTGCCACGACCGCTCACGTTGGCAGACAAGATCTTCCTGTACGGCTTGGCTCCGGCACTGTCGTTTGCGATACCGCCCATGGTCATGTATGATTGGCCGCGAGACCGGAACGTGATATACCAGATCGTGCTGGTATTCGCGATATGGACATGGTCTGTGTACCAGATCATCTTCATGTGAGTGTCCCTTGCACTACGTTGGGCATAACACTAATGTTCGTGATCATCCAGGTATCTCTGCGGCCAGTACCATCCTTCACGCTCGAGGTTTACGTGTAACAACAAAGACTACCTGACGTTGTTCTAGTATGTGGTTCCTTGACTTGGTCTGCTCGTTGCTGACATCCGTTTGCCAGCTACACCTCTGCACTGCAGACGATCGCTATCTTCGGACTGAAGCTCCACAGATTTCCGGCCATGATGGGAGCGGCGATCTTCTTCATTCTGTGAGCACAACGTCGCTAAATAGACATTCTGGCACTGATATTTCTCACACAGCACACGCGCTCACAGCGCCCCACAACACGAAAAGCGCACAAAAAACACGTACACGTGCGCGTATCGCGAACAGCGATGCTGACGTGCGCTGCAGACCTCGTCAACTTCCTGTTCTTCCAGGCCTTCCTGCTGTACATCCACTATATGCGCGAGAACGCGGAGCGCCGGCTGTATACACTGCGGGACCAGCTGAAGGTGCAGTTCCGCGCGACGCAGAAGGCGCAGGTGAACGAGCGCAAGGCTGCGGACTCGAAGCGGCGGCTCACTTCGTATGTGTTCCACGAAGTGCGAGTCCCGCTGAACACGGCGCTGCTGGCTGTGCAGAACATGCAGGCCGACGGGAAGATTGCGCAGGACATCGAGTTCAAGGCGCTCGAGGGGAGCTTGAGCATGATGTCAAAGGTCCTCAATGACGTCTTGGACTTGTGAGTGCTTCTTCGGTTCCTCGGATCGATCGTAAGCTTAGTATTGTTCCGACAGCAACCGGATGGACAGCGGCCGGTTCGAGTCTGTTCTGAAGCCATACAAGTTCCATCAGGTTATGCGCTCGCTGTTCGTCCCCCTGAGGCTGGCCACCGACGCCCGGCGCCTGGAGTTCATTACCGATCTGGACCCAAGTATTGATGACGTACGTCGCACTCTCCGGGCTCGCATCAGACGCGTTGTTGACACCCAGTGTTCTAGGTGGCGCGTCGTGCGCTGTATGAGGCAATGGGTGAGCCTGAGGACGCGATCAAGCGCCGACTGAAGGAGCACCCAGGTGAAGACGGGATTGTCGTTGGTGACGAGACGCGTCTTCGGCAGATCATCACAAACTTGGCCAGGTAAGATGATAACCTCCGTTTGTATACAGCGTTAAATTAATCGTTTATCTGTCCAGTAACGCCTGCAAGTTCACTCCTTCTGGCGGGAAGCTCACAATAACCACAAAGCTGGTCATTCCGGAGCACCTGAGAAGGGACGAAGATGAGGATGAAGACGAGGATGAAGACGGGTTCAGCTACGAGCGGCGTCCGTCGCTCCACGCTGCGCACTCGAACGGGAATGCCGGCGCGGACTTCCACCATAGTCTCTCTCGGTCGCATCTTACCCAGCACAATACGCTGCACTCGAAGCCGGCTCCGCCGCTGGAGTGGATTGTTGTGCGTATCGAGGTAACGGACACGGGTTGTGGTATCAGGCCGAAGGATATGGTCCAGAGCAAGTTATTCTGTGAGTTCGGGTGCACATATGTTGGTAAAGGTATGCTGACAGGTCCATGGCAGCTGCGTTCAACCAGACCGAGCAGGGAAGGTTGCAAGGCGGGAAGGGTACCGGCCTCGGTCTTGCGCTCGTTCGGCAGATCGTCAAGCTCAGTGGTGGCCGTCTCGGTGTGCAGTCCAAGGTCGGCGAGGGCTCCACGTTCTGGGTCGAGCTGCGTAAGTTCTCATGATTCACATACTATGCGCTGGCGTTACTAATGTATCAAACAGCACTTGGGGTCGGTAGCAAGGCTGTTCCGGGACTGACTCCGCCGACGGACATCGAGGAGGATGAGTTTATTAGTCCCAGGCAGGCCGTATATACTGATCACAAGGAGCCGCTTGGAAGGGTGCCTGGAACAGCGAACCCGCGCTCGTCGTACCAGTTCAACCAATCGTACTCCTCGTCGGCGTTGCACAGTATAATGGAGCAAGGTATGTCCCCTGTCTTCACAGCTTCACTCATATTTTGACATATTCGCTGTAGGCGGGATGGTTGAGATCTCGACAAAGCCGACAGGGGGTCCGCCTACAAGGACCATTGGAGACCCATCAACAGGCTCTGAGCTACACCACTCTCCGGACGAGGCTCCTCCACAACTTGAACGGCCACAACCGCTTGACGAGCACTCGTCAGATACCGTCAGGGCGCTTCATCTATCACATCTACCTAAACCGCAGACGTTCTCGATAGACGGGGCGCTCATCTCGCCAACACTCTCCGCGGGCACAACCAATACCTTGCCTAGCCAAGCAGGGTCGTCCACGGCAGCGTCGAGCTCGTTGCAGTACGAGACGAAGCTGAACGTGCTCGTGGTGGACGACGATCCTCTGACGCGCAAGCTCATGAGCCGCATGCTCACGCGGCTAGGCTGCAAAGTCACGACCGCGGAGAACGGGGAGATCGCGCTCGAGTTGATCCTCAATCCTGGGCAGACGCACCAGACTCCGTCATCTGAGGATACGGGGTCGGGCGGATTGTCGCTGGACGGGGTGACGACTGGGTCGATGTCGGACGAGTGCAGGTATGCTGTCGTGTTCTTGGACAACCAGATGCCTGTGCTGTCAGGGCTGGACGCGGTTACGAAGTTGAGGTCGATGGGGAGGAAAGACTTTGTGGTGGGTGTCACTGGGAATGCGTTGCTCAGTGACCAGCAGGAGTACCTCGAGGCTGGCGTGGATCAGTGGGTTCTTCGTTCTTTCCACCTCGTTACATCATGCCTAATGTGCTTGCTGCTTGCAGCGTGTTGACAAAACCAGTGCTTGAGAAGAGTCTGAAGAGTATGCTCTGCATAGCCGACGAGCGTCGAAAACGAGGACCACCACCAGAGCCGCAGCCACCAACACAACCCCAGACACCCTCCGCCGCGACCGGTGCTTCTTCATAGCACGTGCAGCCCGGGCGCGAGCGACCCTCGAGCCTGTATATTTGAGTGTGGATCTCTTGCTTGGGTCTTGCGTCGTGTTTTGCGGTTTCATGTTCCCTCGCAGTGTCTTCTTGCTTGTCGTCGCTTTATCAGTATCCGTATCTATACTCTACTTACCGCATCATCTGCCGTATTTACCTCGCATCTCATCACGGACACCCCTCTTCCTGTCTCGTTCCCTCTAGTATCTACGCATGTGTGATCCCGTTTTGCATTCCTCCCTCGAAACTTATGCATCCCACATCATCTGTCCGTACCTGCCTTTACCACGCACCGCATGACCCTCACCCTCCCCCTCCCGCTCGCGCTCCCCCCCCTCCACCTCATCCCGTCTCGCTGCTCTTCGCACCGCATATGATCATCGGCTCTCTCCTGCACCCATCATTCGACACGCTCATGATCCTCCCCCATGCTCGCCTATTCCACTGACGTCTCCGTCCGTCCCCTCGTACCTCATCATGTCCGCTCGCGACCTCCCATCCTCCGCTACCCCTACCTGTCGTCCATCCATCCACCCAACCCCCACATCTTGCTGTAATTTACTATCCCATTTCCATCTCTTTCGTGCTTGATGTCTTGTCGGTCGACGATGCTCACGATGTTTTACGCCTCATTTCATAGAGCTAGGCATCCTTCTTCTGGTCGTTGAGTAATTTGAGGTATAGCAATACACGTCTACTACTCTCGCTGTCGTATTGGCGTAGTCAGTGTGGGATTGAGTTGCATCCGCACTTGTACCTTCACTGGTACTATCAGAACTTGCACGAATCATATGAGAGTTGAGTTTCGGACTGACGGTGGCCGGCTCTCCGGTTCGATTTCAGCTGTGTTCTCTGGGTCCGAACTCGGGCGCACTTCCACACCCTCCGTCTCATCCTCGGCACCGTCAACAGACCTAATGCTCTCTTTTTCCCCTTCCCCTTCCCCGCAAGAGAGAGTGGAATTCACGACTCGGTCGAATGGCACGCCGTCCAGCTCGAAACGAAAGCCCGATCGACTGCGTAATTGCGATGCAGCTGGTCCCTGCGAACTACTTACTTACTTAGAAACACTGCTTCTTCCCAGAGCCGCGCTACACAGGTACCGAGATGTGAAACGACTCAGGACATAGAATTGCACGGTAGAAAGTGATACATCGATAGAAATGGATACTAAGAGCACCGAGACTCTCGGACGCACGACTTAACCACATTGCGGCAAACCTGGCACAAGTCCGCTACAACTCGTGAGCGATCCGTTCGGGACAACCGTCGTCGGCGAGACTGACGGCGACGTGAGGATTCCGCCCGTCTACCGCTTGCGCTTCTCAGCGCGGGGAGGCTCGTCCGGCGGAGGGTTGACATCCTCCGAACCTGGGAAGCTCAGGTTGATAGCGTCGCCGTCATCGAACGGCCGTTTGTCCCCGGGAATGGGTCCAACAATGTCGGAGGACTGAGAGAAGCTAGAGAAGGAACGGAGACTTGAAGGCGTGCCCAAGCGTCTGTGGCCAAGGACCGGATACAAGTCGTTCTCCGTGGATGGCGTCGACAGTGAACCGATGTGGTAATTGACAGGACGGTAGGGCACGGGAAGAGGGTTCTCTTTTGCCCGGACTTCAAACTGGTTATCTTTCTTGTCGTCCAGCCCCTCCTCATACTCATACGACGTGAGCACTTCGAGGAGCGGGCCGTGGTTTGATAAGAAACCCGACAAGCGGTCGGTCGGAGTGGCGGATGCTGTCGCGTCAGCCTTGGTGGTGGATCGCGTAGTGCGCCTTCGATTGGTGGAGGTTGAAGTGGGAGCGTTGTCGCTCTGCTTGAAGGCTGCTAAGAGGCGTTCCGTCCGTGCGGTGTTGACAGGGACATCCACGGACAACGGACGGGGCTCCTCAGCAACCCCAGGGTCGGAGACTCTGTACAATGTACGCATCTCATCAACGTCGACGTCCCTGTAAGACTCGTAGCAGCCCTTGTGCAGGTCGTTGAGAATGCTCTGGAGCACGTCGTTGGCACAGACGTTGAAAGGGGGGAGCGAATTGAGGAAAAACCGCAGCTTCGACTCATCGCCGACCTTGATGCCCTGCACGAACGAGTGACTCTCGTACATGCTCTCGACTAGTTGACGCAGTCCGTTTTGTTCAATGGGATGGTACTTGAGAACGAGGTAGTGGAATGCATGGATGAATGACTCTATGTCGTCAGATAGACGATACGGTTTCCTTGGGAAACACGCGGCCAAAGCAGAACGGAATTGAAAAGTGCCCTTAAACAAGAATTGATATCAGCATCGAGTTCAGAATGTGGAAGGAAGCAGCCGAGAGAGAGTAACATACAGTGCGATCAGGCTCCGTGGGACCAGACTCAAGCTCACACTCGAGTCGACAAAGATCCCAATCTATGAGGAGGCCCATGAGCTTGGTAGGGTCGATCAAGATGTTCCCAATGCTGATGTCGCGATGTAAGACCTTGGCTTTTGTCCACGCTTGGAAATGGGCTATCGTAGGAAGATTTAGTACACAATCTACCATGCATCACGAGATGACTCACCGAAGACAGCGTCTGCGAAGACGAGCGCGAGCTGCTTGAAGTTCGTGAAGCTCTCCAGCGGTAATCCGATCTCGACAGTCGCCATCCGATAGTGAGAGCGAGGTACCGGAAGGGCATGCCCGAGGTGATACAGAAGATCCTGAATCTGCGTCATCTGGGCCCGCGTACCACCGACATCCCCGCCGCAAATCAGAGTAGGGATGCCTTCCACGCCGCAGCGAGCCATACGCTCGTAGACTAGGTGCTCCGGGCGCGTGCGATTCGGAACATATGGCCGCCAGTAGTCTTTGAGGAAGCAGAGCCGTTTTCCGTGGACGTCGTACGCGATGTAACCCCTGGTGCAACGGCCAATGAGCGAGTGCGAGGAAAAGTAGGGTTTGCCGATGAGGAATGATCGCGGCTTCAGCGGAGCCGGCGGGGGGGACGGAGACGGCGGGGTGGACGGAGATGGCGTCGGCGAGGGAGCGGAAGGCGATTCATCAGCCGGGGGAGGTTTCGGAAAGGGATCGTCAGGGAACCCCTCGTCAGGAGGGGCAGCCATGGGGATGATGTGGACCTTGTAGATCGGTTGCCCCTCACGAGTGGCGTCCTCGACGAAGGACCGGATCATCTCGTGCACGTTTGAGTTATTCGCCATACCTTTGAACTCGTCCACAGCTTTCTTGTCATCGTCAGAGACACTGTCATCGTTAGAGACACGCTGGACGGTTGTATCGTAGCCGAGCTGAGCCTCCGACATATGCGCCACTTTCCAGACAAAGTCGTGGAGGGGAGAGTCGGGCGTCGTCCAACTGAACTCCTCGGAGATGACGCCGCCGCCCCGATCAAAGAAGCAGAGACGTGCCATGTAGTCCCAGACGTAGATGGCGTAGGAGAAAATGCGGTGCTGGTTGTCGAAGACGTTCATCATGTACTCGACAAACTGTCCCAGGCCTTCCTGGTTATTGATAGTATTCCGGATGAAGTGCTTTTTGGACGAGGTGTTGGAAGGACCTGCAGACGATGATGCTTTCGCAGAGGGCTCCTTCTGGGTATCACTGCCGGCAGCGGAAGGCGCCTTGATGAAGCGGAAGGCGGCATGTTCGTGATTATGCTTGACCTCGATCGGGACGGCAACCCAATGCCAAGAGCGTAAGCCGACGTGAGAAGGTTCAGCTGCGTTTGCGTCTGCGTCCCCACCTGTCGTCTTCTCTGCGTCCCCGTCTGTCGTCTTCTGAGCATCCCCGTCTGTCGTCTTCTCTGCGTCCCCGTCTGTCGTCTTCTCTGCGTCCTCGCCTGTGCTCTTCTTCGCGTCCTTTCTCGCACCCTTACGACGAGACTTCTTCTTTTGCTCCTTTATCGTGGTAACCTTCACCGCCTCAGCGATGTTCAAGTAGATACCCGCGTCGTTCAACGTATCGGTGCGTGTTCGGTGCCCGTCATCTGCGCGACGCGTGGGGGTCTCGAGCACACGTACCCTCTGAGCGTGTGCGGCGGTGAAGACCGAGTGGATAGTCGTTGTCTGGAAGAAGTGAGTGCGAATGCAGGGCTACAGACTATCGTGCACGTACCAGGATCGGGTAGATATCCTTCTCAAGCTTCACACCACTGAGGTCTGCCCCTTTGAACAACTTCCTCTCTTCCTCCGTAGGTAACTCTCCGCGAACCTTGGACAGAAAGACGTCCACTGGCATCTCACACCAACGGGGACCCATACCTGCTCGGCCGATCAGATCCAGGTTGCGCTCTTTGCCAGTTGGGGGAGCGACTAGCGAGGAGTTTGGTTGATGTTTGATCGGTGTCGCCGACCACTGGATACCAGCTGATTCGGTGTTGGTGGTTTCGGGAGCGTTGGGTGGTTGGGGGGGTGAAGTCGAATCGGTGGTTGTCGGAGTCTCTCCGAAGAAGGTGAATGGAATGGAGGTGGTTGGATAAGGGGGAGAAGGAAGGGAGTACTGAGGAGGCGTGCAGTGGTCGGCGGCGTCGGGCTCGCCTATGGCGGTGCTGACACTGAAAAGATCGTCGTCAGCCATGGTGAGGGTGAGGGTGAGGGTGGAGGGAGAAGTGGGGCGAAACGCACCGGCTATCGGAGGGGTTTAAGTATCTAAAATTATAATCTCCGACAGATGCTTTGTTTGCCTAAAATGGACCACAAAACCCGATGTTATGAGGCCAGATCCGTGGAGGTTCGGCTGTTTGTTGCAACGTGGATCGAGTCAATTCTGGGTTGCCATGCAGTTCTGAGGCAGCCGTTCGGCAGACCAAAGCAGTGACTTACTTGTACAAAGAGACAAAAGCTCGTGAGCAGGTGGTATGAGGGGGGACAATGAGCCACGTCGATGTGGCCGTGGTCGCTTTGGTAAAGATGCGTACGCGCGGCAGACTCGAACATGGATACCATATCCGGAAAGTTCGGCATCGCCACCGTATTGGCGCCGGCCCGCCCTTCCGATTGAGTCCCGCAGCTTCAAGTGCGTGCTGACCCGAGACGTCGCTCTAGGAGACTCTCCATGTTTCAGGTGCAGCAAGATAGTTGCCGAGGGTCCACTTCTTTTCAATCTGCAAGCCCTCAGACATTCGACTCAGGCCGGAGGTCAGGTGCTGGTACTCTTGCTCGTCGTCTGGGTACGAAACTCAAGGACTTGCAAGACTTAGAATATGAGTCTATGACAGGTGATAGTGTCTACACGACATGATACGCCACATTTTCCGTCCCCAGGTCCAATTCAGCATTCCCTGCCATGTTCTCAGAGCTCGGGCGCAGTTCCACATCCTCCGTGTCATCCTCGGCACCGTCGCCAGAACTAGAACTCTCTTCTTCCCCGTAAGAAAGAACGGACTCCATTGGGCCTACGATCCGGTCGAAGACGAGTGTGCCGAGGGAGGAGAACGTCGTTTCGCCGTGGTCGGGGGAGCTGTGCGTGTCGATGTGCAGCGTCCGGCGGTTCGCGGCTTGCAGGTGGATGAGGAAGCGTGAGACGAGGGTCGCGGTTACCCTGCATGACCGGGTCCGCCGTCATTAGTGAATCAGTCGAGGAACCGTCGGATGCGGATGATACGCACGGTTCCGTGAAGGCGGAGACGTTGCTGGCGCCTTGGAGTGGAGTGTCGATCTATGCAGGGTGAACGTCAAGGTCAGGACCGGAGCAGAGGCGAAAATACATGATAGAGAGTATGATGCGCATACCGACAGCATGGTGAACACGAGGTGCAATACGTTGAGGAGGAGGAGCACCCTAAACAGTGTTCGCGTCAGACTTTCGCATCCACCCAGGGGCTGCATGAACTCACATAAAGTAGATCGTGCCTACGAGAAACCTCGATGAGTGCCAAGTGACTCTCAGTCATCTAGATTCACAAGCGGAGCGACTCACC
>NW_027137928.1:438424-440126 GCF_003813185.1 Lentinus tigrinus ALCF2SS1-7
CAGGTGGTAGTGTAACCCGCTATAGTCATGGGCGCGACAATGAGCGCACAGACACCGCCGCATGTGCGTAACTGAAAAACAAATCGTTTGTAGGCGCCGCCGCCCGAGAGATAAGTACGGAAGATGCAGGTCGCAGATTGCGCGGGGAATCATCTGCACCGGAAGCAAGCTGGAGTCCTTTGGGAACAAAGGAGCGAGTATACCGCAGCACGCTTGAGCTTGAGTTAGCGTAAACAAATATCCGTTGATTGTCGCAGACCCATACCCATCGGCCCTTCCTGAATCTCTTGGGGCATCCAGTAAGAGGAGGACTTGAGGAGAACCTTGCGGCATCGGCACCGCCCTAAGTTTTGTGCCTGGCAGCTGGCGCGACTTCCGCGAAGACACAAGATCGTCGTCGGTGCCGATGATCCATCAACGGCTCAGTCCCGAGCCAAAACAAATACTACATCAAGCTAGTATGTATTACTGTGCCATCAATGTCAGTGCTATGAGGTAAGAGAGATACGAGAATATAAGCCTTTGACTGACATGGAGGTGAGTGCGATGAATGGCACAGCATGATCAACCGTGACCGGGGAGGCTTAAGGGCTCTTCATATCGTGACGGAGATTAGAGCAGTGATGAGCCTTCAGATGCTTAGAGCATTTTATCTGGATTTCTGAGTAACCGAGGGAGGGCGTGGAAGTCGACATCGCAACGTGGCGGCATCGGAACAAGTTGCAGTGCATAGGCGCGCAGGCCCGAAGTTGTTAGGCGCCTGCTGGACGTTTTCCGCGTCTCTCTCAACCACCACCATCTCATCCTACTGTTTGTTTACGAGTGCGTTCGGCACTTAAGGACGACGAAATGAAACACTTGATGGTTCGATGTAACAACACTCCTTGCAGCTTTCAAGAGATCCGTGTCTTCAGGGCCCAGGAGCCGCCTTCAAGCAACCTTCAATATTCCACTGTGTCGGCCACCGGCTCCCAGTCATCGGTTTCTATAGCCTGTCATTCTCAACGAATTGAACGGCCGTAGTAACGAGGATGGGGAGTGCACCTGAACTCCGCAAGCTCTCACACGCACGTCGACAGCATGCTGATAGTACTCGCAGGTGCGACTCTTAAGGCTCCGGACGATCGTATCATCTTCGCCCTTCACTGATCCCCCCTCTACCATGCAGGAGTCTAACGTTGACCTTGTCATCATCGGTGCTGGCCCGTCGGGATTGATGTGCGCTAATGCTCTGGCAGGCCGAGGCTTCAACATACGGGTTGTGGACAAGAGGTTGGTTACCAACACGAGTCTCGGGCCTAGCATGAGCTGAGGACGTGATTATCAGGGCTGTAGGTGTTCAGGCTGGACAGGCGGACGGCATTCAGCCCCGTACGCATGAGATACTGCAGGTATGGCTCCGTTATGTACGTTTGACTTCTCGACTGATCGCTGGTTAGAGCTATGGTCTTATGGAGAGACTTCTCCGCGAGGGAGTCGAGATTCACAGAAATGTAGGTCTTTCGCCCTCGTTGTTGCACCTGCGTGGCTGACGTGTTGATATCTCAGGCATTCTACAACCCTGGCCCTAGCGGCGGCATACAAGTGCGTCTTCCGCGTCGTACATCGAGACAGTTGCTATAGCGCAGACCGGCAGGGAGTCGAGCGTACTGCGGCAATATCCCAGCCCACGGCGAGATACCCATTCCGGTTCGTCTGAACG
>NW_027137928.1:442476-444754 GCF_003813185.1 Lentinus tigrinus ALCF2SS1-7
CCATCTCTTTCGTGCTTGATGTCTTGTCGGTCGACGATGCTCACGATGTTTTACGCCTCATTTCATAGAGCTAGGCATCCTTCTTCTGGTCGTTGGGTAATTTGAGGTATAGCAATACACGTCTACTACTCTCGCTGTCGTATTGGCGTAGTCAGTGTGGAGTTGGGTTGCATGCTTCAGGCTGATGGTGGTCTTATACCGTAAACGGGTTGGTACACGATCGGTAAGCGAAAGTCCGACTGCGTAATCGGGATGCAGCTGGTCCCTGCGAACTACTTAGAAACACCGCTTCTCCCCAGAGCTGCGCTACACAGGTTTGATGTGAAACGACTCAGGATATGGAATTGCACAGTAGGAAGAGATACATCAATAGAAATGGATACCAGAAGCGTCGGATACTCGGATACTCGGATACAGCTTGACCAGCGCGCCCTCTCCAGCAACGCAGGACATCACCACACGCAAACCTGGCACAAGTCCGCCGCGACTCGTGAGACAGCCGTCACCGCAATTGAAGACTGACGGCGACGTGAGGATTCCGCCCGTCTACCGCTTGCGCTTCTCAGCGCGTGGAGGCTCGTCCGGCGGAGGATTGACATCCTCCGAACCTGGGAAGCTGTTGATAGCGTCGCCGTCATCCAACGGCCGTTTGTCCCCGGGCATGGGTCCAACGATGTCGGAGGACTGAGCGAAGCTAGAGGAGGAACGGAGACTTGAAGGCGTGCCCAAGCGTCTGTGGCCAAGGACCGGATACATGTCGTTCCCCGTGGATGGCATCGACAGGCTGCCGATGTTGTGGTTGCTAGGACGGTAGGTCACGGGGATCGGATCCTCTGGTGCCCGGTCCTCAAACTGGTCCTTCTGCTTGCCGGGCAGCAAGTTCCCCATCGACTTCGCGGAAGCCAGCGCTTTGTAAAGATGAATGTGCTCCGACAAGAAGCCTGACAGCTTGCAGGGGTCCGCTACAGCGTCCGATGCTGCCACTGTGGGTGCGTCAGCGTCAGAAGGGGTGGATCGGGGTGATGGCAAAGTCTCGCCTGTGGTTGACGTGGTGGTATTGTCGCTATCGCTCACGATCCAATGGCTTGGTATGCTTCGTGGGGGTATGGAATCGGAGTCGACGGTGGCAACCGGCTCCTGCTGCGGAAGTGGCTCCTCGTCCGAACCAGGCGCTTTGACGCCTGAGCCAGGCTTTCGGAGACCATACAACATTTGCATCCGGTCAAGGTCAAGGCGCCGATAGGAGTCGTGGCAGCCATCATGAAGCGTTTGGAGAATGCTCTGGAGTGCTGCGTTGGCACGGACTTTGAAAGGAGGGCGCGGACTGCAGAAATGTTCCAGCTTCGACCGTCCGCCGACCTTGATGCCCTGCACGACCGAGTAACTCTCATACGTGCCCTCGACTAGTTGACGCAGTTCGTTTCCCTCGATAGGGTGGTATTTGAGGACGAGGAAGTGGAATGCATGAATGAACGACTCCAGATCGTCAGATAGACGGTATGGCTTCTTGGGGAAACACGCGGCCAAAGCAGACCGGAATTGGAAAGTGCCCTAGAACAAGGGCATTGGTTAGTATTGTGAAAACGGCGAATAGGGGAAAATAACGTACAGTGCGATCAGGCTCCGTGGGGCCAGACTCGAGCTCACACTCGAGCCGACAGAGGTCCCAATCGATGAGGAGGGCCCGGGTGAGCGTGCGAGGGTCAATCAGGATGTTCCCGATGCTGATGTCGTGATGTAAGACTTTGGCTTTGTCCCATGCCTCGTAATGAGCTATCGTTGCAACAACATTAGCATATAGTCAATCATGCATAATCACGAGTTGACTCACTCAAGACAGCGTCTGCGAAGACGAGCGCGAGCTGCTTGAAGTTCGTGAAGCTCTCCAGCGGTAATCCGATCTCGACAGTCGCAATTCGATAGTGAAAGAGAGGTACCGAAAGAGCACCATCGGGATGACACAGAATATCTTGAATCTGCGACGTCTGAGCCCGCGTACCACCGACATCCCCGCCGCAGATCAGAGTAGGGATGCCTTCCACCCGGCAGCGAGCCATCCGCTCGTAGACTAGGTGTTCCTGGCGCGTGCGATTCGGGACATAAGGCCTCCAATAGTCCTTGAGGAAGCAGAGACGTTCTTCGTCGATGTCATACGCGATGTAGCCCCTGGTGCAGCGGCCAACGAGCGAGTGCGAGGAGAAGTAGGCCTTGCCGATGAGGAATGATCGCGGAGTCGGCGCGACCGGCGGCTGTGACGGAGGCGAAGCAGGTGCAGCAG
>NW_027137928.1:444764-462118 GCF_003813185.1 Lentinus tigrinus ALCF2SS1-7
GAGCGAGTGCGAGGAGAAGTAGGCCTTGCCGATGAGGAATGATCGCGGAGTCGGCGCGACCGGCGGCTGTGACGGAGGCGAAGCAGGTGCAGCAGAGGATGGATCAGCCGAAGAAGGCGGCGGGAAGGGATCGTCGGGGAATCCCTCATCTGGAGGGGTACCCATCGGGATAATGTCGACCTTGTAGATTGGCTGCCCCTCACGAATCGCTTGCTTGACGAAGGACCGGATCTTCTCGTGTACCCCTGAGTCATCGGCCATTCTCTTGAACGCTGCAGCGTCTTCATCAGACACACGCTCGACGGTTGGGTCGTAGCCGAGCTGTGCTTCCGACATATGCGCCACTTTCCAGACAAAGTCGTGGAGGGGAGAATCGGGCATCGTCCAATTGAACTCCTCAGAAATGACGGCTCCGCCCCGATCAAAGAAGCAGATACGTGCCATGTAGTCCCAGACGTAGATGGCGTAAGAGAACCTGCGGTGCTGATTGTCGAAGACTTCCAGCATGTGATCAATGAACTGTACATAGCCTTGTTCGTTCTGGAGAGTAACCGGTACGAACGACTTCGGTTCGGAGGAGGTTTTGGAGGCATTTGGGGACGACGAAGAATGCTTGCTCTGTGTAGTGTGAGGCGCCTTATCAAAGTGGAAGGCAGCGTGGTCGCGATTGTGCTTGACTTCGATCGGGATCGTAACCCAATGCCAGGAGATGTGAGATGTTGGAGCTCCATCTGCATCCCCATACTCGTGTGCATTCTTCTCCGGATCCTCGCCTGTGCTATTATCCGCGTCCTCACCCACGCCCTTCCCAGTAGGATTATTGTCTGTGGCATTCACCGCCGCAGGAGTGTTCAAGTAAATACCCACGTTCAATGCATCCGCGCGTTTCCCATGCTTGCGGCCGTCTGTACGACGTACGCATACTTTCTCAGCGGATGCGGCCGTGAAAACGGAGTCGATAGTCGTTGTCTGAAAGAAGTGAGTGCTCTTCCCGCGCTACATGACAATCTTTCACGTACCAGGAGGGAGTAGACATGCTTCTTGTACTTTGCACGGCTGAAGTCTGCCCTTTTGAATAACTTGCGCTGTTCCGCCGTGGGTAACGATCCAGGGACCTTCGACAAGACCGCTTCCACTGGAACTTCAAAGAAGCGCGAACCCATACAAAATCAGATCCAGGTTGGGAGTGAGTAACCAGAGGTTTGCATACGAAGGAGGACAATGAGCCACGTCGACGTGTAGCGTTGGCAGAGATGCGTACGCGCGGCAGACTCGAACATGAATACCATATCCGGAAAATTCCGCATCGCCACCGTATTGGCGCCGATTTTCGCTCTTTCTTCCCGCCGACGATGCGTATTCTCCTCCGCATCTCCATTGAGGCTTGGACGAGTGGTTTACTGCCAGATTTTCCAGAAGCATGTCGTTCTTGACGCTGTCCCGCACGGAAAGTCTCACTCTGAACTCTGAGGTTTACGCGGAGCACAGTACGACCCGTGGGTCACCGGTAGTACCGGAAATATCAAGCTTCAAGTGCTAGCGTAAGTACTAGCCTATGAAGTTCTCTGTGATTCGAACACCACATTGTGGTCTGCCCATCTCTGGACATTGAATGGGAATTGGAGGCACGGCGCGGGATTTGCTCGATACATGGGTCAGGGTTAGACGGCGCTGAGGGTGTACTTGTAGGACCATCATGTTGAGCGTGCGTGTGTACAGATAATTATGGACTCTCTTTGGACTCTATTGCGCCCAGTATTGCATGAGCGAAAGCCCAGGTATTCTGGTGGATGTGTATGTGTATTAAGTTGTTCGACTACTAACTTCGGGAGTCTATACTACTAGCATACCATAATACGCTAAGTTGTGAATACATGGCCAAGCCCACATCAATGGCGTGTCAAGGAAAAGCCTCTATCATCGGCGGTTAGGATGAGGAATGAGCAGGTAGCCCAGACAGCACCGTGTGGATCGGGGACGGGGTGTCTGCAACAGGAGATGGTACCACAGAGGCATTCTTCTGCGGAGTTTCGGGCAGGTGAAGGTCTGGCGCATCCGCAACAGCCGGAAGTTGCACGTCCATCGCATTGCGGCGCCGAGGTTCTTTCCAACGGGGCCTTCCCTCCCGTAGCTTCGACTCGCGCATCTTGCGCAATGCTCGTGCAGACGCGAGGCGTCGCTGCAGGAAACTCTCCATGCTCCCCGTGCTGCCCGCGAGTTGCCGCGGGTCCACATTGATGTGATCGATGATACGGAGTAGGTTGGCGCTGATGAGGTCCGGGTCGAGGGCATAGAGCTCTTCCAGTGCGAGCAGGATGGAAGCACTCTGTCCGGAGGTGATGGCTCCTACCCCGGAGTCGGGCAAGGTGAGGTAGTTCTCGAGATCCTCCAGGATGTCTTGCAGCTCGTTGCGGACCGTGTTGAACACAACGCGAGGAAGATTCGAGGCCGTTGAAAATGCAAGTGCCATTTCACATGCGTGGTGGAAGGTAGTCAGTTCGCTAGCTATCTTCGCTGTTCTCGCAAATGAGGTCAAGCTTTGGATGACTGTCATGGCTCGTCAGTATGATTGTATGGGGCTCGTAAGTAAAGAGCTTCATACCTGACGGAGAAACAGGAGCACTTGACCGGTACCACGTGTTCCGCATCAGGTCGAACGAGGTTCGCCTGACACGTTCGTTGTGCGACAGCAGCCTGGCAAGGTTCTCGAAGAGCCGTTGATAGAGGACGACTGTATCAAGATGCCCACATTCGAAGGGTATTGCGCGGCATAGGCGTTCGGCAACGGTCAGTGTCCGGAGGATACACTCTTCATTCCCGTAGTCGATGCGAGGCAGCATATCCATAGTGAGATGGAGAAGGACGTTGATGCCGCCATCCACGTCGTCGCTATGTTTCCAATGTGGGATCCCGTCCACGATGTCGTCGGCGCGGTGCGCGACGATCTCGTACAGACAATCGACAGCCGCCTGATTCTCTGTGTCGTCGATGCACTGCCTAAGGACTCGCTCCAGGAAGTAATCGTCCATGAAGGTGGCGTCCGCACTCGCGAGGATGTGGTGGTCGAGCTTTGCTTCTGATGCCCGTACTATAGCCTTCTCCCGCTCGCGCCAGCTGCCGAAGTACTTGTGGTGGATTAGGCTTCGGAGCCATCCCGCAAAGAGCCGACGGCGCCGACTGAAGAGACCAGTGTCTACATAGAGAGGCCATTGCCTCCGGTTCCAACCCATCCATGTGTAGACTTTCAGCGCGAACCAAGACACAAAGCGCGTCAACGCTTGTGTGAGGAGGAACACGCCCATCGCCTGTGGTGACTTGTATGGACAGTCGCCTCGGACGGTCGGCATGATCGTCGTGATGACCAGGAACGAGAGGGATATCGAGACGAGTACGGTAATCACTCCGGCGACGGCATGGTGTAGGCTCCAAAGCAGATCTAGCAGACCCGCGAAGAATAGCGCCATGGCGACCTGAAGAAGAATCGGCAGCAAGGCAATAGTCAGAGGGATGTGCCAGTGCACGAATCCTTCGTGCCTGAGCTGCCGTATACGCGCATTCTCCCGCGGAGAGCTGGCAGCGTTACTGATGTACTCGCGCAGCCACTGCTTGGTGAGGATGCCGATCGAGGCTGAGACGAGGCTGAGGACGAGACTAGAGAACCAGAGAATGTTGATGCGGACAGACCGCGAATCGGCACGGAATGGTTCACTGTTCAGTGAGGCGGTGGAATTGGCGACGGAGACCGTACTGGTAGCGAGCTGAGCAGATATCTGTCTTAGCAGGTTTGCTGTAGTCTCGTCAGGATCTTCCTGGAGCAACTTGTAGGACTCGATGTTGAAAGCCGTCAGCACTGCGGAGAAGAGACCAGCCTAGTGGAGGTCGCAGATTAGCATGACGTGTGACCAACAGCCAACAGTGCGTGCACTTACAAACACCAGAAGACTATCGACATCTTCTTTCCATCCCTTCACCATGTGCTCGTCGTAGTCTCGCAACACCTTGACGCAATTTGCCCACGGGTCACTGAGGCCAGGCGTGGCAACCAGAGGTGTGGGAGGAAAGGCTCTAGCAGAGTTCGCGAGAGAGACGTTGCTGTCATCGGGCACGGGCGCTCCGGGAAGTTTCTACAGAACCAAAAAGGCGCTTCAGACGATGTATCACAAGGATCGACAACATGACTTACAGCTCGTCGGACGTAAGGGGCCTCTTCAGATAGGCCACTGGCCTGACTTGGAGGGATTTGCACGACGACAGGTCTCGAGTAATTCGCGTGCGCCTCGTAGGGCGAGTCGAGCACATCTAGGCTAGCCCCCGGTATCGAGTGGGATCCTAACGCGGAATGCTGAGATTTGGACTGCGGTGTTTTGTTCGAGCCGTAGTTGGACTCTGCTTGATCTGATCGACCGGAGCTGATAGGCGATTTGTCCGAGTCAATGACGGAAGGGGATATGTTGGTCAAGGGGGCAGGAGATGCTCTCCGACTGGCCGGTCGAGAGGAGATATGGAATGACTGCGAAGCGATGCATGGCACATAATCAGAGAAATTTGGCAATCAGTCAAAGACTCGACTGCGGACATACCTCGAAGTCGATTACAGATGGCCTGTCTGCGATAGCTTCCTGACTTGCATTTGATGACACGGTGGGTTTCTGCATGATAGCAGCGAGGTGACGGTGCTGGCGGGAGGGAGAGAGATGTGTGGGGGCGTGGGGCACATGAACCAGGTCACTTACCTCCAGTCTTGCCTAGACACCGCGATTGGCAAGCTCATCGCATTGCGGCTCAAATGCTCTCACACTGCACAGCCGTGGCAGTTGGCATCATGGAGATGCTTCTTCGGACACTCTTCCATCCGACGAAAGAACTCAATGTTTGATCTGAATGTCTGGTATATGTAGTAATCACAACACTTCAGAGGGAGTAGCGATCAGCTCTCGAACTCCTTCAGACATCAGTGTCATCTTGTACGGATACGGGAATGGTGAAGTGATGGCAGATGCACGAACCAAATCAGCTTTCTACAAAAATTGTCGGCAGAAGCTACACCACGCACCTAACTCCACATCACCTTCGCGTCATCCCTCTTAACACCCTCGGCCAGCGAGATGCGCAAGAGCTGCAACGTCGACGTGATCGTCAGGAACATCGAGTCGTCCGCGAAGTACCGCTGGGAGCAGATTCTGCTCTCGGCGGCAGCGAGTCAGAGATGACACGGAAGGGTGGAAGAGTGACCATATCGCACCGCCATCCAAACCCGCGAGCCTCCAGATGCTTAGTACTGAGAGACGAAGAGGATGTCTGCGGAGTGAAGACGCCCGGGTGTGTGCCAAATCCTTTGAAGGGCACGACGTCGCCTCGAGGGCATGTTAGCTCATGGGGAGTTGGGTAGAGGCAACTGACTCACCATATCGCAACCCCCAGCGCCGTAGATGTCTCCCATATTGTTACGTCCTTGTGGGATTTGCTTCAGGTTACGGAGAGTATCACCGGCAGCGGTTCAGGAGGCTGTCCTCCGAGAGAATCGCTAGAGCACCATGACGAGAGCAGCGTCCATTGCGAACGGGACAAGGTGTTGCTGTTAGGGGGATGGTGATGGTGAGAGCGTGGATAGTCTCAACGTTGTGGCATCGCGCAGTAATGATCTTTCTGCTTCCTAGAAATCGAGCTGATGGCGAGTCCACCGTTGAACATTTGATCGTATATATGCAGCGCGGTGAGGGACAGATAGCACCGGTTGTAAGTGCATGCGATGTTGAAGGAGATGGTGCGGTGAGGGACAGGGCAAGCTCGGAGACGCGCATCCCCCCGCGACGCGTCTTGTTCTGCTACCATCACCATTCATCTACGAGTTCGCGTCTCCCCTGTGCCATCATGCAGTCTCTCTTGCTTTGAAGCTCATGACTTGATCAGTCACGCAATAATCATACAATTTTGAAGTACGTGAACCAGTTTGCCGGACATGCGGAGGAAGGCACTGCGCATAGATATTCCTGCTCGGATCCTCACGCGAAAGCCTCTCCAAGCACTCATGAACAAGATACCGAATTTCTACGGACCTATCTGTTTGAAGGCTGTGAGGTGGTCCCTCCGAGCTTCACGCATTATGTGGCAGTACTGACGTGTGGTAACGGCACTCACAAATGCCGGGCTCAAACACAGTTCGGATTCGCTGTTACCCAGCCAAGTACGACTCACCTCGGGTTGCGAGGATCAAGTAACCGGGTCATCGATGCCTTCTACTAAAGATGGTGGTCATACTGACACGCCCTATGAGGGCGTGTCAGGCATGACTTCCGAAGCCTGTCAAATTTCTGTTCGCAGCCGCAGCAGTGACGATGGAATCACCGAGCACGGCGTAAGGCGCTGAAGACGACAGTATGTTGCGTCCTGTCAGGGCATTCAACTTTATACTCTTCACTCATCTTAAGAGACTCGAGGTCGGTCAGTCGCGCACTATTCATGGCATATGTGCGCGAGCGGAGTCACCATCGCGAGTGAACGCTCAGGGCCTCCGCGTGTATATACTGATTAGACATTTCGCCGCCATGGAGTTACAGCGGGTCCGGTGTTCGCCCCGACTTATGGCTGTCCCACCGATCTACACCAGACGCCGCGATTGAATTCGATACGGTTTCGCTCGGCGATGCTCTCAGCGTGTGCTTTTCAGCGGCCATCCAGGTGTCACCCCTTGCGCTCTACAATATAAGGACCGGTCGTTTCACCATGCGATTTTCCTCCGATATCAGCAACGTGGGCCATCCCCGGCTTCGTCATGTCCTCCGACGCAGATAGCGATGCTGCCGAAATTGTCGCACTGTTTGACAGCCTGTATGTCGCGTGTATCGAGACGACTCGTTGAGGATCGTGCTTGTTGACCCCAGCGCTGAACAGATACATCCAAAACCTCTGCCTTGTGACCTCCTCAGGTGCGTTCTCTCTGTACAAGCTTTTTTCGCAACCTCACGTTGTCGTCCTTCCCACAGCGCTCTTCATATACGAAGTCTTCATCACGTTTGATCGAGAAGTGGCGTGCTTCTGGACTGCCAAACAGACGGGAGCATCCCTTCTATTCTTCGCAAACAAGTGGATCTCTATAACATGCGCCATCATGACATTGGTCGCCTTTGCGCCTCTCCCCTCAGATGAGGTCAGCTATGCGGCCTATGCTAGTCTGTGGCATATTGATCTGACCGAAATGTCAGAGTTGTTCCAAGTTTCAAATCGCGACAACCGCTATGTTGATACTGCAATTCGTCCCGGGAGCAAGTGAGTACACCTCACCGTCTCGCATTGGTCACAGGTCGCCTGATGGTTCGAGACGAGTTTTCTCCGCTCTGCGTGCCTTCGTGCTGGGCAAGAGCAAGATCCTTGGATTGCTCGTCCTCATCTTGTCTCTAGCACCAGTCGGTGCTAACCTCGTGAGTGGATCGAAGTCTCAGTCATCGTCTAACAATCTCAGGCTGATCTGCCAACTTTCAGGCCTTCTACGGCTATGACCTCTCAGGCCAGAACATTCCGCCATTCGGATGCATACAGACATTGGATATGACTGAGGCAAGCAACTTGAGGTGAGGTTCATAAGTTCCATATCGGATGTCGATTAAGACTAACCTGAGACTGACCGTGCACAAGACGTAGGTCGGCTTGTGATTATGTGCGCAAATGCCTGCTCATACACGGAACCACACAGTTACGATCATCTCTCGAGTACCGCTCATCGTTGCCGACATTCTGCTCATCTACGTCACCTGGACAAGGCTGAGCTTTCGGGATGCCTTGAGAAATGTCAGACAGTTCAAGGGGCTCTCGCTTTCAGGCATCTTCATTCGTGATGGTACGTCGCTCTACCGCGCTGGTATAAGTGCGCAGGTGTACCCCAATATAGTGGCTTACTACTGGTTACGCTTCTTCTAGGAACGATATATTTCGTGTGCGCCCTACTCGAGCAGAGCTATTACACCTGATGGACGAACACTCTTTACTCGCAGGGTTCTATTTATCCTCAACGTTCTGCACCTCGTCCTTTCAGTAGCTGCGGTAAGCGGCATGGTCTGTCGAACCCGCCTAAGTTGCAACTGACATACACTATCATCATGCAGGTCGGGGGAATTGGAATCACCGTCACCATATTCACCGCCCCGTACGCATTCTAGCGAGATACAGCGACTGTGGCCGTCTCTGACCATCCTTCTTCATTGCAGTATCACAGCCATCCTCGTGTCGCGCTTCCTTCTAGTGCTCCAGGAAGCAAACCGGATGGATGTCCAGCTCGACCCCGACAGTCCACTGTACTCTTCGAGGAACCCCTACGACGCTTCCAGCTTCATCTCGTCTCTTGGAGGTTTCATCAATCCGGACCTCTCGACACCGTCCAATGATGACTTCGAGGCTCATACTAGCACGCACTCGGACGGGAAGGAAGAAGTCGGAGCACAAAACTGCGCGAGTGAGGCCGCTGCGTCGTCGTCTTCGGCGTAGACGGACTGTGGCTCGGTTTTGTACTTGCTATCTATTCAACTCACCTTATTACCAAGACGAGTGGACGATAGAGGCTTCCAAAGGTCGAATCCTTGGCAGATACTTCCTGATGGGCGGCAGTATGTCGGTGTCGGGTATTAAATTTTGCAATAGAAGTATAGGCGTATCATTTCTCTAGTCCAACATTTAAGTCGTATTTTATCATGGGTTGTATGTAATCGCACAGTCAGTGAGCTGGTCAAAGTACCTGTGAGATGGAAACATCGCGGCCGCAATATTGCCCTGGCCTGGAGAGGAACAAGTCCAGCAACAGCCTGCCCTAGAGTGGTTCTCGACCACGTGATGCGAACGCGCTGGTGGTGAACCGCGTCGGGAGTCGGCAACGCCGTAAGCACGACCACGACGACTCTTTCCACCACGACACATTGCTGCCACGCGTGTATATGTCTTAAAGATACTACTGGGGCACGTTTACATAGATATGTCTCTCGCAACGCCGAAGAAACTCGTCCACTGGGCACTCAACGCGTCCCTCTCCGACCTCGGCTCGCCTTTCTCTGACGCTGGCTCATCTGAATCGTGCACCTCGACGTCAAGTTTGCAATACATTAATTCTCAACTGGTTGCACACGGATTCGTACACGATGCTGGGTTGTCTCTGGAGGGCCTTGCGAGGGGGGATGCGGACAGGGTGGTCAAGTGCTTGTTGGGAATGTTGAGCCAACGAATAGTGAGTTACTCTCTGTACAAGCCCCCATTGTCGGTGTACAGAGCGTTTGCAGGACGATATGTCGCGCACAGAAGACCTCACCACCAAGCTGCGGACACTTTCCTACGACCACGAACGCCTCACGTCGATGTTCAAGACGGAGACCGAGAAGGCTGCAAACGCGGAACGGGAGATGAACCTCCACAAGACGCGGATGTCGTGAGTGGCTTTCCTCCTTGTGCATCAGTTGTCGTGAGGCACTCCCCTGCTTGCACGCCGGATATCGAAGGTGCCGACGCGTTAGTGGTGCGGGCGGACGATGGCGGCTGAAGTGTGCGTCGTCGATGGGGGTCGCTATCGGCGTTCGAGGCAGGGCCGTGACTCTCAACGGTCATTGGGCCTATCTCAGACGCAGAGCGCATCTTCCAAGTGCCATCACGAGGGTGTCAGGGCAGCCACCTGATGGCCTTTCGGCGATGTGGTTCTTGAGGTGCATGCTCGATCCGTTCCGTAGCGCGCTGGTAGTCGGGGTATGCCCTTCGCGCCCTTGGAGTCAAGGAATCATAGAGGCTAGAAAAATGGCGGCCAGCACGCAGTGACATGAAGCTGCACAATACATACGGTCTCGCATTCCCATCCTCATCTAACGCATCTACCGCCCAGAGTTGCAACCAAGTCCCTCCAAACGTCCGAGAACGCCCACAAACACACCACTGCAGAGCTGCAGCGTACACGAACAACGCTCCATTCTCTCCGCGCGACACACCAAACCGAGATCAAGAAACTCGAGAAGGAGAAAGAACGCATGGTCGAGCGGTGGAGCAAGCTCTCCGACGCGCAACTCAAGATTGGCTCCCAGCGTGCGGGTCTGACTTGCGCCAACCTTGACGTCGTCGAAGCCTCTGATGCGCAACTACGAGGAAAGGGGCAAAGTTTCCTGGATGTTGCACTGGAGCAGGCGGAGACCGCGCGGAAGGAGCTGTTCGAGCAGAATCGCGAGCTCCGACGTATACTCTTGTCTGCCGCGAACGACTTGCAGAGCGTGCTCCATGTGGCACGAACTACCGGGGAGTCCGAGAATGAGGAAGAGGTACGCCGTGCCCATGCTTGGTCGGCAGATACTTCGTAGGCTTATATGATGTTGATCACCTGTAGCCTTCACCATTCACCATCAGCACGCTGTTTCCGGGCAATCCTGTCGACTCAGCATCGGACACATTCAACTCGCTGATCACATCTCTACGAGACAGCATCTCGGCTAGGTCGGAGACGATTACCGCCACTTCCCCATCCGCGCGCAAACACTCTCCATCTGCTCCCAGGAGCGACGATGACGCGCGCCATAACGCCGAGATTGAGCGACTACAAGTGGTCATAGACAAGCTTCGAGCAGAGCTTGGTATGTTTGCTGATGTCCAAGGGACTAGCCTTAGCTGACCCCTCCCAGACCAGTCACAGAAACAAGCTGCGGCTGCCGCGGCACAGACACAAGAGCTGTTCGACCGATTCGCAGAGGAACAGCGTCTCGCCTCCAATGACGTCGCAGAGCTGAGTGTTGACCTGATGACTGCCCCAGCGCGAGATGAAGAGCAGAAGCGACTTGATGCGCGTTTCAAAGAGCTGGAGGAGGAGCGACGGAAGTTCACAGAGGCTGCTGTGCGGTTAGGAAGGGAGAAGGCCGCACTTGAGGTCCGTTTTTTCTTCATTCAACTCGTATAGTCGATTTGACTTATCTTCTCCAGGCGGAACGACTGAAACTCCTCGAAGAGAAGCGGTCATGGGAGGTTGAGCAAATGCTCGCTGAGCTCCCTCCAACTCCAGCCGCTGCGGGTTCGTCTTCACTGCAGGCACGCGCGTTATCCCCAGTCAAGGCACCCAATGCGTCGCCCAAAAGATCAACACGCAAGTTCCGAGCGAAGGGTGCTAGTCCACGGAAGACCCGCGTTTCACGGCGGTCTTCCGGCCTTGGCGCAGCCGCCCTGTCACCAAGAACTAAGAGCAAGGTTCTACCGGCTTACGAGACGGAGGTGATCCCGTCATACATTCCACCCATCCCTCCTTCTCCCTCGAGACAGCTACCAGAGTTCAAGACGAGCATCGCGGCGCCTTCGCCACCTCCATCACCTCACCTCACCAATGCGTTTGTGCTGCCTCCCCCTTCACCCGCAGCGGCCTTCGACAGTGTTCGCACACACCTCCCCCTTCTTCCCCCTCTGCCGAAGTTCGAGATGCCACCACCAGCCGAGGACTCCTCAGACGATAGCATGGACGTCCCACTCGACTCCATCCCTTCAGGCCCGTCCGCATCCTCATCGTCCGTACCACCTCCTGCAGTACCTAGCACACCCGTCGCTCGCCCTTTCCCCATGGCGAAGCCCTTCGCACAACGGATGATTCACGCTTACTCTCCCGTGAAGCCCAGCCCGCTCAGTCGAATCTTGATGATGGGCAACTCACCCGACTCTCCTGAGGGTCCCGCGCTTGACGCGCTCGCGGAGGTGGACGAGAACGCCATGGATGTGACGCCCTCTGCACCTGCGCGGAGTCTCGCAGAGGAGCTGGGCGTGTCAGAAGACGATGACAGCCCGCTCCGCGAGAAACAGCCCCAGCCCCAGCCCCAAGCTCATACCAAGCCTCCTGCCGCCGTTCGGAAACCCGCACCGAGCGTCCAGAACAAGGGGAAGGGCAAGGCTGCGCCCGCACCGGCACCACAACAGCAGGCTTCCCGCTCGCGGACACGCGCCGGCGCAGCGCTCGAGAAGGAGAACGTGAAGCGCGCCAAGCTGTCTGCACCCTCAACTGCGGCTTCCGGTTCAGCATCTGCGGGGAGCGCGAAGAGCACTGGCAGCGGGCCGTCTGCGTCAGGGTCAAGAGACGCGAAGAAAACTGCACCGGGGAAGCCGTTGGGAATTGGGGCACGGGCGCGCGCTGGAGCTGGAGTTGGAGTTGGGGCGAATGGGAAGCCGGGGCAGAAGCCTCCGACGAGGGGAGGTGGCCCGAGGAGAGTTCCTATTGGGAGTGCGGACGCTGCGAGCGTGCCGACATGGCGGGGTTGATTTTTCGTTTGTCGGTGTGAGTCTTTGTCTTACGAGCTTGTGTAGGTTGTGTGCTAATTCGGCGAATTGCAGAAATTATGCATCGTGTAGACAGTAGCTATGGTCGCAAGCCTCGTATTGGATTGATACGCACTGGACATTGCATATACTGAGTGACCTACCACAAGGCTTACGGAAATTGGTGCGTGAGATGCATGGTTCGTGATACGCGACTGTATCTGGTACCGGAGGTGAGCTGCGTGCGTTCGTCATGATCTCCCGGAAACTGAAGGATGAATACCTTGTATTGGTACTATAGCACGTAGGAATCAGTACTTCGGACAGAGTAGATGCTCGTTATAAGCAAGAGAGAACAAGAGAGGGCAAGAGAGGGCAAAATTTATCATATCGTCCAACATCCTGACGAGTGTAACCAATACGAGGTTCACAGCCGGCAACTAGATCCTCTACCATTTGCGATTCTGCTCGTGGGGTGCCTCAGCATTTTCCTCGTGGTTGTGGGCGTTCAAGCTTCAAGTCTTCTCCCCCGAAATTATCGGTGCTCTCATGTTCGTCCTCCCGGGTGCGCTTTCCACGTCTATGTTCCGAGAGGAGAAAGCTAGTCGTCGGGAGATCGGAGAGGCTGGAGCTGGTAAAGGTCGCAAGAAGCGACATCGGGACTAGAAGAGATGGACATGCTGTCAGTCCCACGAGGCTAAGCATAATCCTAATAGTCTTGAGCAAGCACTCTACCCCGGAACAAGAACTGGTTTGGCCCCATGTCTAGGCGTGTTACCGAGTTCGGGGACCACTGGTACATGTCCAGCACCGCTGTGAGATACCCATGGTGCGATAAGAAGCCCGGCATCGCACAGGGTTCAGACGTCTCCGGACAGTCCCAAAAGACACCTGCATCGCTGAATGCCCCGATGCGCGGCGTCTTCGTGCCCTTCACTACGGGCGACGGAGCTTTGTGAGTGGAGGTATCCAGACACACAAACTTCGACTCGTCGTTAGCGTTGAGTACAGAGGTTTCGGTGTCGTTCTGATCATTGATGGATGTGAGGACGGCAACACAGCGATAAGGAACACGCACCAAAAACCGGGACCACCGGGACCATTGTCTGTCAATTCCTCAACATTCACCCCAGTAAAATCCACCTCTTTGAGCCTCTTCCTTTCATATCTGTTGGCCCAGGTTTATGAACGAGCTTCAGGAACTGGTTGACTAGCAACTCGCGAGAATGGGGACCCATGCCCGGGAACAAAGAGGAACAACGGCGCTAAGAAGGTGGCGATGCTCCCAGAGCCCAATATGGTATCCATGTTCGAGTCCGCTACGCGTAGCAGGGCGCTAGCTACGGCTCTACCAAAGACCAAAGACCACCGTCGACGTGGCTCATAGTCCCCTCCCACAACACATTCACGAACCATTCTTTCTGTGCAAAAGTAAGTAGGGTTTTTGAACGGTCGCTAGGGCCCCTCTGATAGCCGGTGCGTTTCGCCCCATGTCCCCCTTCACTCTCACCCTCACCATGGCTGATGAGAATTCTTTCACAATTAGCACCCCGAGCGCGAGCAGAAAGATTTACGGAGGTTCATTACTGTTGACTCGCTGAATCTATCTCTCTTCTCCCTCTGTTTTCCAATCACCTTCACCACCTTCGGCGAGCCAACTACCGAGCCTTCACAACCCAACCACCCAGCGCTCCCGAAGTCACATCCTCCTCATCACGCAACCCGTGTCTGATCAACATTGAAGGCGATATGAGTCCCCGCTTCTTTGAGATGCCAGTGGAAGCGGTATTGTCGAAGGTCCCTGGGTCGTTACCTACGGCGGAACAGCGGAAGTCATTCAAGGGGGCAGACTTCAGCCGTGCAAACTACAAGAAGCATGTCTACCCTCTCCTGGTACGTGAACGATTGCCATGTAGCGCGGGAAGAGCACTCACTTATCTCAGACAACGACTATCGACTCCGTCTTCACGGCCGCAACCGCTGAGAAAGTATGCGTACGTCGTATGGACGGCCACAAGCATGGGAAACGCGCCGATACATTGAACGTGGGTATCTACTTGAACACTCCTGCGGCGGTGAAGGCTACCACCACAGACAAGAAACCTACCGGGAAGGGCGTGGGTGAGGACGCGGATAATAGCACAGGCGAGGATTCGGAGAAGAATGCACACGAGTATGGGGATGCAGATGGAGCTCCAACATCTCACATCTCCTGGCATTGGGTTGCCATCCCGATTGAAGTCAAGCACAATCGCGACCACGCTGCCTTCCACTTTGATAAGGCGCCTCTCACTACACAGAGCAAGCATTCTTCGTCGTCCCCAAATGCCTCCAAAACCTCCTCCGAACCGAAGTCGTTCGTCCCGATTACTCTCCAGAACGAACAAGGCTATGTACAGTTCATCGATCACATGCTGGAAGTCTTCGACAATCAGCACCGCAGGTTCTCCTACGCAATCTACGTCTGGGACTACATGGCACGTATTTGCTTTTTCGATCGGGGCGGAGCAGTCATTTCCGAGGAGTTCAATTGGACGACACCCGACTCTCCCCTCCACGACTTTGTCTGGAAAGTGGCGCATATGTCGGAAGCACAGCTCGGCTACGACCCAACCGTCGAGCGTGTGTCTGATGAAGACGCTGCAGCGTTCAAGAGAATGGCCGATGACTCAGGGGTACACGAGAAGATCCGGTCCTTCGTCAAGCAAGCGACTCCTGAGGGGCAGCCAATCTACAAGGTCGACATCATCCCGATGGGTACCCCTCCAGATGAGGGATTCCCCGACGATCCCTTCCCGCCGCCTTCTCCGGCTGATCCATCCTCTGCTGCACCTGCTTCGCCTCCGTCACAGCCGCCGGTCGCGCCGACTCCGCGATCATTCCTCATCGGCAAGGCCTACTTCTCCTCGCACTCGCTCATTGGCCGCTGCACCAGAGGTTACATCGCGTACGACATCGACGGAGAACGTCTCTGCTTCCTCAAAGACTACTGGAGGCCATATGTTCCGAAACGCACGCGCCCGGAGCACCTAGTCTACGAGCGGATGGCTCTCTGCGGCGTGGAATGCATTCCTACTCTGATCTGCGGCGGGGATGTCGGTGGTATGCGAGCTCAGACGTCGCAGATTCAAGATATTCTGTGTCATCCCGATGGTGCGCTTCCGGTACCTCTCTTTCACTATCGAATTGCGACTGTCGAGATCGGATTACCGCTGGAGAGCTTCATGAACTTCAAGCAGCTTGCCCTTGTCTTTGCAGACGCTGTCTTCGGTGAGTCGTCTCGTAATGTATGGTAGACTGTGTACTAAATCTTCCTACGATAGCCCATTTCCAAGCGTGGACAAAAGCCAAGGTCTTACATCACGATATCAGCATTGGGAACATCTTGATCGACCCTACCAAGCTCACGGGCCTCCTCATCGATTGGGATCTTTGTCGACTCGAGTGCGAGCTCGAGCCTGGTCCCACGAAGCCTGATTGCACTGTATGTTATTCTCTCCCGGCTGCTTTCTTCCACATTCTGAACTCGATGTTAATATCAATTCTTGTTTCAGGGCACTTTTCAATTCCGTTCTGCTTTGGCCGCGTGTTTCCCAAGGAAGCCGTATCGTCTATCTGACGACCTAGAGTCCTTCATTCATGCATTCCACTACCTCGTGCTCAAGTACCATCCCATTCAACGAAACGGACTGCGTCAACTAGTCGAGAGCACGTACGAGAGTCACTCGTTCGTGCAGGGCATCAAGGTCGGCGATGAGTCGAAGCTGCGGCTTTTCTTAAATTCGCTCCCCCCTTTCGAAGTCTGTGCCAACGACGTGCTCCAGAGCATTCTCAACGACCTGCACAAGGGCTGCTACGAGTCTTACAGGGACGTCGACGTTGATCAGATGTATGCATTGTACGGAGTCTCCGACCCTGTGGTTGCTAAGGAGCCCCGTCCGTTGTCCGTGGATACCCCTGTCAACACCGCATGGGCGGAACTCCTCTTAGCCATCAAGCAGAGCGACATCGCTCCCACTTCAACCTCCACCAATCGAAGGGGCACTACGCGATCCACCACCAAGGCTGACGCGACAGCATCCGCCACTCCGACCGACCGCTTGTCGGGTTTCTTATCAAACCACGGCCCGCTCCTCGAAGTGCTCACGTCGTATGAGTATGAGAAGGGGCTGGACGACAAGGACGACAACCAGTTTGTGGCCCGGGCAAAAGAGAACCCTCTTCCCGTATCCTACCGTCCTATCAACTACAACATCAATTTAAGTTCCCTGTCGACGCCATCCACGGAGAACGACATGTATCCGGTCCTCGGCCACAGACACTTGGGCACGCCTTCAAGTGTCCGTTCCTCCTCTAGCTTCGGTCAGTTCTCCGACAATGTTGAACCGAGGCCCCGGGACAAACGGCCATGGGATGACGGCGACTTGAACTTCGCAGGTTCGGAGGATGTCGGATCTCCACCCTCGCCTCCTCGCGCTGTGAAGCGCATGAGGTTGACGGACGGGGTTCTCACGTCGCCGTCAGTCTCGGGTGACGACGGTTGTCCCTAAGGATCGCTCACGAGTTGTAAGGGACTCGTGCCAGGTTTGCGTGTGGTTAAGGCGTGCATTGTTCGAGAGGGTGGTCCAGCTGTATTGGAGTCTTCAATGTTCCTATCTGCTTCCATTGATGTATCTTTTCTTGAGAATACCAATACTAACCCCTCTGTGCAATACGACCAAGTCAACCTCCACCGACCGAGGCGACACTTCGCAATCATCGCGATCCAACGGGGCCGAGGCGACAACAACTGCAGCATCCGACGCCATAGTGAAGCATTGCAACTTGCCAGGCTTCGTATCGGACCACCGCTTTCTCTACCAAGTGCTGTCGTCCGTCCAGGGGAAGAACTGCCCGCCAAGCAGAAGAACCAGTTTGTGGCCACGGCACATCGGGAACCGGGGTTCCGCGTGTATTACGCCGAGAGCAGCATGTCGGCCTCATCTGACCTCTCTGCATCCGACGACGACGACGTTGAACACAAGACTGGGGATAAACGGCCACTGGATGACGATGAGACTTCCGATGCAGGTTCCGAGGATGTCGAACTCTCACGCGAGTCCAAGCGCATGAGG